>NW_009647024.1:1555018-1617497 GCF_000708025.1 Charadrius vociferus
TCCCTAAAAGGGCTGAGGAACACCCGGTGCCATAGGCAGGAAGGCTAAGAGGAGGCTGCTGGCCGAATTACAATTTTTTTCAATTTTCATTCTTTCTGGAAAGAGCGTGTTTCTTGAGCGCAGCCTGTCCCCGCCATGCTATGCGTGCCAGGTGATGGGGAGGCCATGTCGCACAGAAACCGACTTGCTGCAGTCCTGTCCAAGGAGCCACAGGCAGAAGCATGTGCAGCATCTGAAGCCACATCCACCTGTTCTACTGAGCATCTCCCCACAGCCTTGGGAGTGCCAAGGAGCAGCCAGGGAGTCTGTGGTGCCAAAAATGTGTTTTGCTCATACTGGGGGAAAAAAGGGCCGCACGGTAGAGTTTTCCATCCAGAGGAGAAAGAGACTGAGGGAGACACTTCCAGAGCCATGAAACCAAGGCCCCAAACCCATAGACCTCAGTATTTTTTCTTCAATTAAAATTTGTGATCACCATGACTGCAAGAAGTGGCAAAAAAAGCATAGGAACTTCACAAATCTTCAACAAGTACTTTACAGAAGGATGTTTGTTTTACCGATCGAAAACTTTCTTAGGATGATTTGGATTAGAAAGTTAAAAAAAACCCCAAAACATGTTAATAGAAATCAGGCCGTCCTCCTTTAGCTTTAAAAACATTTTACCAAGGATTGCAGGGAGAACCAAAAGCTGAGCCAACTTCTCAAAACCTCATTGAAAATCCCAAGATGGAATATTCTTCCCTTGTATTTTCCCTTTGCAGCTGGTGCAAAATTCAACTTAAATTCTTTTCCCTGTTTACTTAAATAGGCTGTTCTGCACTCTATTTCACAAGGACTCTGAGCAAGGTATAGTTAATTGATAATTGTAATTATAGCCACCATACCTCCACTCCTTCCTAGAAGCTAAGTTACCAGCCCTATCCTTGACAAAATGCTTGTGAAGAATAATACATCTGAAGTCAAAAGTTATCTGCTAATTGACAGGATGTTTTCAACAATGGAACCTTATCTTAAGTAGATAAACTTCTAAGGAAACTTCAAGCCAGAAAGGCCAAATGAGATGTTTGAGATTCCTTTTTGCTGCAGAAGGTCTTGTTTTGATAGTGCTTTTCAATAGCAAAGGCTAAATGTGAAAGAGAACCTGAGAGACCAAAAGAGAGTCTCAGTTCCCATTGTTTATATATGCTTCTAAGTCAGTGTTTTTCATAATAGGAAAAAGCATCTTGAGGGGGTTTTCAATTATTGCAGTAGAAAAAAATGTGAAATATTACCTTTATCTAGTACCTTATTTGAAAAAAAAAAAAAATTAATGCAACTCTAGCATTTGTTTCTTTAAATTCTTATTTAGATTTTATATTTGCTTTACACTTCAATAAATAATTCACAAAACCAGCCTAAAATTAGCATTTTTAACACACAACACTGTTGTTACAGATGTGAAAACTCTTAATAACATTCACATTAAAGTATCAGACCAAAGACAGCAGTACTGTACACCAAATATGAGATCCACAGGCATGTGAAAGCAGTGAGAAAGAGGAGAAGCAGTCACCAAGGGGGAGAAGGTGATGGAGGGAAGAGAAGTCCTGTCCCAGTGTGTGGATTCTGAGGAATGAAAGAGACCATCTTGGAAATGGACAGCAAACTTTTCAAACACACATTGTCGTGTGTGCACAAGGCCCTGACCCTGTCTCTGATCAGTATTCAAAGATGTTAGAAAGCAGTGACCCTATTAAGTGTACTGCACTTCTGTAAAATGATTTGCTTTATTAAGCATAGCTGACCTCAGAACAAATGTGGCAATAATAACTTAAAATGCACTTTCAACTTAAGTTTGTCTCCTGAAATTCCAGTTAACTCAAGCATCCGTGTCTTTCCATGAAGATATAAATGGAAGACGTTCCCACACGTGCACCTCAGCTTACTTGCACACAAAGCGTTCCTCAGTACCAATCTGCTTCCAAGGGGAGGGAGATGTTGAATCCTATACAGAAGACTGAACTTCATTGCAAATAATAAATCATATTGCGAGATGGGTTTTCAAACAATATGAACAATAATTTTGTTAAGTCATAAACATTGCAAGAGTGTGTACAGTTATAAAGACTTTGATGTCAAGGGGGGGTGGGGAGAAGAGTAAACCAATACACTGATTTTGATGTGCTTAGCATTGAAGCAATCCAATTTCCAAAAGCCATGGCTTATCCCTTATCAGCCACGCCAAATCTGATCCCTCTGGGTGGCCATAGCAACCGAAGCCTGGAGCATTCTCTGGCTGAGCCTTCACTTCTAGCTTCCAAAACACTTCCTTTTCTATCTCAAACTGTGATGCCATGAATTTGTTCCAGACAGGATTACTAAAGAAGTGAGATTATTTATCTAGTGATCTTGCTGGGTCTTCTCTGAAAAGGCCTTTCTGTTAATTGAAATGGCATCCTCCCAGTCTTAATGCAGAAATACATACTCATACCCTTTCCAGGTTAGATTTCTGTAATTTTCTGACTGGCAGCCATAGGGCCTCTGTGCACAAACTATGTGTCCTGTAGCCTGTCCAGCTCAATGAAAATATCAGTCCTGTGCAGAAATAGAAGAAAATAAATGATGTGTGGTGCTCAGGTGATATGCCAGTTTGAGGGATGCAGTATCCTTAAATGCACACTAAACGGCAGGCATTGTGAGTGGCTCGGTTTCCTAAACTGGACATGACCTCTCCCTTTAGCTGGGCCAGATATACTTGGGAAACTACCAAGCTGCTAGTGTTATAGTCAACGTTGTTCTGTGGCTGACTGAGCCCTTATGAATCTGTTTGGGATTCCATCCTGATTACTGCATGCAAATGCTCTTACACCATTCTGTCTAGGACAAAGATTGGAGGGACCACACAGAAGCAATGATCCATTCCTTCCACCTAATTGTTGTTTGTGGTGAAGGGAAGACGGCCAGATAGGGTGTCACTTCTCACAGAATGATGGCCTCAGCTTAGCAATGGCCTTCTCTTAAGACACATATTGGTGATTGACTGACTCCAGATGAGGCTCACAGGACTCATCCAAAGTCTATTGCAGTAAACCTCCACAGAAGAGTCCTGGATCCTAGTTCCTAGTAATAAAAAATAATAACAATAAAAAAGTCAGCAAAACAACCAAGGCCTGTTCAGCATTCTACAGAGGATATTTAGAAGTCCTTCTTGTAGATCACATAGCTTCAGAGAGAACAGGGAGTTTACTTACGAGGGAACGGTTGTGGGGTATTGCAAGGGAAATCAGAGAAAGGAAAAGCAAGTATCGCAGGTAAAAATGGTGTCCATTTCCTCAAGAAATAAACTGAAAAAAAGTGTAACAGGGAATAATAATAGCAGGGTTAGCTCCAGAAGGAAATTCAGGCACAGGAAGTATGCATTTTAAGAAGACTGGAGGGAATTGTGTGTGCCAGGAATTCTATAGTCAGCATGGGTGATGTTAGGTTTAAGGTAGCAGGAGGAGGAAAACAGAAAGAAACAGGACAGCATCTGTTTCACTGTACCCAGTTTGTCATTATAATCCAAAACACAAATGCTCCAGGGGGAAAAAACAGTACTCAGAACTGAACAATAGTGGGAAACTTATCAGGTAATTACTTGTAGTGTGAATGTATGGGAGGAAAGTCAACAGAGTTTTGGAATGACAGAGAAGACTGTGTTATTTACTAATACTACACCATTTTTAACGTTTGATATGCAGAGCAATAAAACTTTGTGATAGAGCACAGGTAGAAATGGCTGTACCTTTAAAACAGGTAATTGTTTTTTGAGTCCTCACTTGTAAATAGAATAAAAAAGCATAACCAAAATTAGTACATGCCTTATCAAAATATTTAAGGTTCTCTGTATTTTCTTTAACATCTTACTCATAATAGTAGAGTGATTGTTTTCATTAACCAGAAATAAAATTTTAACTGAGAAACAAGAAATATTTCATGGGACCTGATCAGCGATTTCCATACTAGGTATTTTTACTGTACCGGGTAAAAAAAGAAGCATGTCTCAGCAACAGTGACCAAAGCACCAAGTCTTCTGAAATTACTTTCTTCTTTAAATTTAAAAACATCATGTCTTCAGATAAACTTCAGATAAAACTTTAAAAGATCAATGCAAGAAGGACATTTTATTGTTATTGTTATCATTGACTGGCTGTTAATGAAATCATTCCAAGAAGTACAGGATATTTCTGCTGCCATTAATTTCATTCTTGATCTACATTATTGCTTAGGCTAAAATATTATCTAATAACGTACATGACCATGTTCTTGACTTTTCCTTTTCCTTATTGTTTTGCTTATATATGACAAACATCGCTGGTGCCAAGGACAGGATTCTAGCATAACGTATAGATGTTACCTGAAAGAAAACATCGTATATATATTTTGAGGCATCTGATGAAGCAAATGTTAAGTATACAGAATTCTAGTAGCTGTAAGTCAGGGAATAGACAACTGTACCATGGGAATCATTCTTAAAAGCTGCAGTTTTATTTTACTAAATTATCTATGTTAAAAACAAATTTGTGCCTGGTGTGGGATTTAACTGCATCGTGTTACAATATTTTTGTTTTCATTACAAGCAGGAGAATGCACGTAGAACAATTGTTAAGAAACATGACAATAAATTAGAATATAACTTACAATAGCAAAAAATAATAATAAAGTAAGTGTACCACATTAATATAAAGTATAAAATAATAAGCAACTAATCACAATAATACAAAGGTAATTTCAGTCTGTATTATTAAGGATATCTATGTGACATTCACTCCATTACAAAGTTCCTAACGAAACGGACTATTTTTGGGTGTATACACCTTGAGGGGTTAATCTCTAGATTTTTCTTTCTGTTTTGATCTTCTTCAGCTGATAGTATTGCTCAGTGGAAGTACTGGCACCAGATTGATTTCTGCATTTTGTATTCTACTATTTGCTTCTAGGCCTGTCGTATTTATAGCCTATACAAATAGTCCTTTTGTCACTATTTAGGAATATAACACTATTTAGCTTAGATTATATAGATGGCTACAGTGTAGCAGCAGCAATGAACTGTGCTGTGGAAACCAATTGTTTTTCTTTGAATTAGGTTTCATTTTTCAGTCTTAGTCTGAAGCGTTGCTTAGTTTGTAAATCCACATACATTCTGTGTTTTGTTCCCTTTAACAATACAATTCAACGTTGCTCCAGGGAGTTCTTTAAATTCCAACCTCAGTGCTGTTATGTTGCAGAGTAAACATCAGACTCCCTAGTGTTTTAGCACCAGTAAGAGAGCAAAATGTGTCTTTGGAAACACTCCTTACAATTTTAATGTCCTAAGTGAGGTAAAAAAAAAAAAAAAAAGGTTTCCATTGAATACATAGAAAACCCTTTTCTTGTTAGCTGAAAAGACACATTAGCTGATAAACAAAATCATGCCCTGGAGAAAACTGGACGCTGATACAAAGAGGCCTCTTGAAAAAAATGCCGAAGCAACCCCTTTCCCTTTCATCATATATTTGACGTAGCCAGGACATGCTAGCACCAAGGTGTTTTGTCAAAAGGATATAGAAAATTGATTCACTTAATAGAGAAGGACTACACACTGCCCTTAATGCCTATGTGCAACTCCCAAAGGTTGGGGATTTTTATCTGCTGGTGTCAGTTTTACAGGAGTTGTTTACACGCTGATGAGAGCAGCAGATAAGCATATGTGAATACACGCAAGCCAACTGAAAATGAATTCCACTGGTCACAGGCGTATGGAAGTGGAAATATTGGCAAGAGGTAGCAGATGACAGGAATTTGATGGTCACGAATACATGGGGTACACAAAACCCCACAGGGAGATTGTCAAAATGTTGGGGGGATTTCATAGTATGAGTCCTGTTAACAATATCTATTGTTCCATGCTAATTCACATTAGTAAATAGTGTGCAACACATTTGGCTTGTTATTGGCAAAATACACTGGTACACTTCAATCTCATGGTATTCTGAAGTTATTTTTCACTGAAAAGAGTACTTTTTTTTAAAAGTGCCATTTGAGTTAGAATTTGTAACATGTTATTGTTCACATAATTTTAATTGCACTACAACAAAGGAGGCATAGTTGGGCACAAAAGCACATTCATCACGTACCTGCTGCAAAATGCAAGTGTTCAAGTACAATATATTAATATAAACAAGTACCTGCTTTCCTTTATCTCCTTGTTGAGTCTGTTACTGAAAAGTGAAGGGGAAGAGGAACATAACAATTAGCTTTTTTATGGTAAATTTTTGAATGTGTCTTGCCTACGTAGTTTGGTTTCACATTTAAAAACGCAAAGTATTTGGTGAATATTAAAAATATGGTAATATGAAATAGGTGGAGTATGGCAGCAGAATAGTTAAGGCATCTAGCTACTAATCTAGAGGCATGAGTTTGTTCCAGTCTCATGCTGGAAGCTGCCCCTAGCTTTAAATATGGTCCAGCTTTTAAATATGTACCTGGCCATTAGGTGAAAGTGGCCAGACTTCATTTCAACCACCTCTTTTCCAGTATGCCTTACTCCTGATAGTCCAACAGACATCTTGGCTCAAGCACACTTTTGACTTCTCATGTGAACAGGACCTAAATACCTCCACGAGTCATTTTTTCTTTGGTTGTAACCCTTGCCCACTTGGATGTGGTCTCCTGAACTGCACATTTAAGTATTCTTTCTCATAAACAAATGCCCTTCTGCTGTGGTATCAAAGAAGGCAACATCTGGAATCCATTTCAACTTCCAGCTTTGCAAAAGATTGTTGCAATTACACAGTAGGCTTATCTTTTGCACTGGAATTTCTTAGTTTTGCAGAACCAAAAGTAACATGTAAACCAGATCTGGATGCCCACAAAGTTGTTTCTTCTTTGTGGATTGTGTTGTAAACAAAAGTGAGGTGGAGTCAAAGTGTAAGTTCTAAGCAACCTGTAGAGTAGTAGTGAAGGAGCTGGCAATACAGTCTTCACCACTGTTGAGTCTGCCTACTCCATGATACTGGAATATATTCCCTTTCAGTGGAAATCTCAGCTTCACTTGTACAATGGTAAGATGGCTATAAACCTGCGACACGGATTTCATTTTGTTTCATAGCACACTTGTATTTCATGCACCACTGCAATAACTGTTGCACCTCTTAAAACTAAGTCCCTTATGGTTGTTCTATTTAGTATAGCTTTATATATGGCTCACAGCAGTGTTCAGGAAATACGGATTACCCCAAAGGGAATTAGGTGGAATGAAGGAAAAATACATATTATTTTTTTTAATTTCTGCTCCTTAAATAACATTTCCAAGCTCATTTTATAATTTAAATTGTGGTGCTGTGTCGTGAGATAAAATAGTTAACATTTTTAAGCTATGACTTAACATTTTTTGATTCTTCTTTACTTCCATAGTAGACCAAGTCATAACAGCTACATTTTAAAAAGTTTTAAATACAAATGGATTCAGTGTCATTGCTAAGTCCATAATAAAAATTATTTTAATGGTCCAAGGAGGTAAACAGACTATTGGAATGAGTCAAAGGAACACAAATGTTCCACAGTAAGCTATTCTGTATGTGCTGTGTGGATCTTTCCAATTTGGCATGCCCTCCTTATACTGTGTCCAGCACTTTGGATGAATAAATCCCACTTCACAGAAGTTAAAATAATATTGAAATCCTGTCAGCTGGGGCTGACCAGTGGTTATGTTTTCCACAGGGTAATGCATTTGCAAGGACGTCAATCTCATTGCGCTGTGTGGCTCTCTTCAATGGACACTCTTCCACAACGATAATAACAAGGCACATTCTTGTGCTTTCTGTGGGTCAATGTCCTTGGCAGGTCTTGCAGCACATCTGTCTGAAGTATGCTCGACTGCAGAACTTGAACTTCAACACCAGTGGGCAATATGCCACTTTGTTCACATCTTTGCACTCTAATAATGTAGAGCATTAAAGAGAAAAAATCAGAAATAAAAATTAAAGTACAAAGAAAATTTGACATTTAACATGCTGCTTCTCTATCCATCCACTTTGCCCTCTTTGTAACTACTTTTTCTAGTCCAGCCTAGTGCACATAATGTATTTTAAAAAGGCATAAAAATGTTTGCAGGGCTTCTCTCCCAGGCATTTAGAAGTATTCCCACTTTGTATTGGAAGAATTATCATTTATTGGGTTAAATGATCACTTTAGACAGCTAGGAAATGTGAGTCATTTTTCTTACAATACTTTTTACTTTTATAGCTTCTTTCTCAGGAGTTATTTTATCCATCCATGAAAGGTTATCCAAAATCTAACATGATTCGCACTATTTGGTACCATGCCTCTGCATTTGTAGGAATCCTTGAAATAGAATGTGCATTGCAGCTAACAGGGATGGAGAAAGTGACAAGTGATATAAATAAAGGCACCAACAGTGTGAGTTCAGTGACTGGACTAAATGGTGGATTATACTTTAGGCTTGGTTCCACACATCCACTATTTCTGCCATGCAGGAGGAAAACCATTTATTATGCCTGTAATAGACATGTAAGAGCTTTTTTTTTCATAGTTGTGTTTTGCCTATGTGCTGGGCTTACTGCCTCAGCCACCCTTGTCATACTGGCAGGTAACTCTGCCAGGAAGGGAGAACAAGAGCTCAACCATGCAGACGAAGGATTCCTTCTTTTCTGTCCCACACAGGTTGTATCTGAACGGACGTGAGGGAATATATTACAGGAGCACTGCTGGAATTTGTTGTGGTTCTCCTCTGGCTCATTTTCCTTTGTGTCGAAAGAAGGTGGGAATAGGGAATCGAATAGTTAGGTCCATGCCCAGTTCTAATTCTGATATAGCTGAACATGCAGCAGTATCTGAGAGCTCAGGGGTACACTGAAGTTCTACAGCTCATATGCTGCTGCTGCAGATTTCCTTTGCGCTGGAGTGAATATTGTGATAGATGCCCAATAGGGGATTTTCAGTTAAATGCATTTACACAGTTCCTTCCAGACGGACACTAAAATAGGACTTTTGCAAGGAGCTTCGCTTCACATGTAGGAAGATGAAAAAGATGTGTAAGAGAAAAAGTAAACCCCAAAAGTTTGAATTGCAAAAATTAAGTGATGGGAAAAATGAAATTACATTCATTTCTCAGAAAATTATTTGTCTCAAAAGAATGCTGTAAGTTTTTACTCTTTTAAGGTTGCATTTGATATTGGCTTCCTCCTACAATTTTTCTCAAAGTACAACAGCTATAAAGAAAATGTGAATAAAAAGGAGATGAACTAGCACTACTCTGACCACTATTGTATTTTGTATTGATTTGATATCTAGAAGTGAAGACTGGAGGAAGGCCAGGATGCTGTTGCTCCAAGGCCTGACAGAACAACAGTCCCTGACTCTGAGATGTCTGTAAACCAAATATGAAAGGGACAACAGACACACCAAACAGGTAAGGAAAAAAAAAAGTAATAGTGAAACAAACACAACCAACGTGTACAATCATTCAGCTAATCCCATTTGCCTTCCATCTACATACAATCTCCTAGTACATTATTTTTGCTCTGAAACGGGTAGTTATGGAGAGCGCGTTCATGCTGCAAGCACACTGTAACAGCAAGTTAAGCGCAAATAAGAATTTTTAGTATTTGAACTTAGGAAAGCAGTAGTGAGGCTGAACTTCAGAGTCTGTACTGAACGGTATTTCTGATAATAGGAATATGCATACTGACAATATGCATGCTTTTAGCTAGATAAGTACAGGTCACGAAAAGATTTAAACTTTCATATCATTGACACAGACAGTGCTTTCATTGTAATATTTTTACTCCACCTAGCCATTTTATGTACTACTTTTCTAATTTTTTAATTCTCAATTTGGAAAGAGAATTGGATGCCAGGAGAAAAGACACTGCGGGTAGCTGGTTGAAACAGACACATTTCTCTACCAGCAACCGTACATGGTCACTGTGTTTCACTGAGTTTCAAAAACTCTTCCCAAATGAGGTCAAATATTTTCCAGAAATATTTCAGGTCCTTGTGTTTGTGAGAGACAGATGGTGAATTATAAATGAAGTGAGGAATAAAAAGGCTCACTTGATCTTGACGAGATGTAAAAAGTTCACTCAATCCCAAAAATAACCCTCATACACATTGTATTTAGTTAAATGCAGGTAAAGCCACTAACTATTTTTGCTAAAAGTACACAATTTGAAATTATCCTATTTCATGCTTCTTTAAGTTATTCTTCCTCTTGACTAAAACTGGAACTTGCTCAGCCAATGCTATTTGGACTGCAGTGAGACAATATTCTGGAAGTTGCCCACAACTTCTGTTTTAAAAATCAGTTTTGAAATAGATACGGTGGCTGATGAAGTAGCCTATTCTTCATAGGACTGTGGTGACTGGAAGAGGTTTAGCAGAGCCTATTTTGTTCCTAGTAACTACTGTTAATAAGTTTCAGTAAGCTACATGCATCAAACTCTTCCTTCCTGAACTTTGTGGCTAGATCAGGCAATATTATGATATTACAGTAATAAAATCACAGAATGTCACTGTGCCTTCAGCTAAAGAGACTGCAAAGACATGTCAGAGAAAATAAAAGTAAAACTGAAATGACATAAAAATAGATGAAATATTTTTTCAGGTGAAGTTTCAGATGACCTTTAGCAGTCTAGATTCAGCAGACATATATGTATTTAAGAGAATAAAATAATTCTGAATGCATTTCAAATCATGTGGTACATGCTTCCTGTAGTTCACTTACAGCAGCAAATGCAATGTTACCCTCATCAGTGGCAGCCCATCAAGATCCCATCTACAATATTCTAAATCATCAATGAAGACTTTAAAGAAAACAAAGCAGATGTAAAGTGTTACAAGATATATCGTAACTTTCTTTTACTATTTCTGTATCCCTCTTATTTTATGTAAACAACCCGTACTTTCCCCAAGAAAGTGCTTCTGAACTTTACCAACATGATCGCTATACTGCAGAGTGGCTCAAGCTTCCTCAAAAGCATGTATGCTCTTCTCTTGGGTTAGCAAAATTAAATTGCCCAGAAATTGCTGAATGGGTTCTATAGGCTCTGAGTAACAGAGTTCGGCAAGTAAAGGGAATCAGGAGGTTTGCTGGGGTTTGAAATAGGAAGGGTATCCCCTCAGGTAGTCTGACCCTGCAGCAAATCAATGACCTGTTGCTGAAGTTGCTTTTGCCCCACAGTGGGGCTCAAAGCATGAGTCAGTGCTTCTAGGTGGCATGTGGATGTCTCCACATGCGAGCAGGTATGCTCTGCTACGTGCATGCACACCCACGGGGCAGAACCCTCCTTCTGAGAGACCCGACTTCTTCCTCGGAACTCAAATACACAGTTCACATCCCACTGCACTTGGAGAGAGACAGAAGCAAGCGCACAGGCACAGTATGCCTCCCTCACAAATACATTCACAAGGATATACCAGAACAGAAATATTTCTTTCTTAGAAAGTATTATCTTTCCAAAAATAGTTGTGCTTTTTAGGATTAGTCAGTTCTTGAAAACTTATAAGCCTTCCATCATCTCTAGTATGCTGAAAAAGATATGCCTCTCTGTTTAAAGGCTAACACTTTACTAACACAAGAGATATCACCTCCTCTTGTGTCTAAGAGGATTTTTTTAAGACAGAAAATGTGCAATACATGCACATTATTCTGCGAATCCTTGGTTTGTGCTTCTTACAGTCACTATTTAATAGCAGCTCTGAAATGTGTATAAATTAGAACATATATTTAAGAAATACTTGCAAAAATACTGAAAAAATACCTCGAAGACAAAATTTTTTGTCTAATTTTGGGATAGGACACCCTTAGTATTTCATGGATTGCAGCAAGGTTCTTCTGAAAGGATGCAGGTATTTTAAATTGTTAAATGAACTTTCAGATTTCATTTACTTTTGAGCCATTTAATCACTTACAAATAATTGGTGGTTTCCAGTAAATACCTGAAATGCAGGACATAAGCAAAAATGGGATGCTAAGTGGCAACATATCGGGAACTGTATGTATTGGAAGAGATTGAGCTGTATCTTTTTCCCCTCAGTTCTTACTAACCACGCTAATGAGGCTGCATGGCTGTCAGTAAGGCACTGGCTCACGCCTGGCCCATTCAGACTGCAGGCCAAAGAGCTGAAGTCCATCTGGAATATTACGTAAGTGATTTTCAACATTTTCTATTTGTGGATCCCAAAAATTTTCCAATGAAGGTGTAAGTCCCTGAAAAACACTATTACCAACAAGCTTACTTTTCATAGTTACCCTACAGAGTTCCACTGTAAAAATGTCCACAGCCACATAGGGTACATAGATCACACACAGAAATCTCCTGATTGTATTCATCTATAGGAGATTAGAATATTTTCCTGATAATATTGAAGAATAATAATACTAACATTATGACTACAAATAATATGACCTTGTCATCTTGAAATTAAGATGCATCTGGGACTAAATCATACCCACTTATAACTACTTTATTACCTTGCTTACTTTGGAAAAACTCAACATCTGTGTTTGGAAATAAACTATCACTTAGCCTTTGAGCTTTAAAGGGCAGAAAGTTTCCTAGATCGATAATCATCACATCAAGATTACTTGAGAGCACTAAACATACAAATGGGAATTTAAACAACCAAAGAAAATTCTATTATGAAGATGTTTTTCAAATTACAGCATAGGATTATAAACTCCTATTTAAAATTTAAACTTCCAAGCAGCAAGCTACGGTGAGTGTATTTCTGGCAAGATTTTAGCATGCTCCCATTTCATCACAGACATCTACATTTGACAGAATTTTATGACAATTTTGAATCTATGGCATGAACCTGAATGGATACAGTAGGTATTGAATAAACACCAAATCAGAGTAGACTGTAGCATAAATTTGCCTTTTTTTGTTCCATACAAAAAGGATATTGAACTCCAATGTAGTTGGAAAACCCGTGTAAAAGATACTCCATTATATATTGCACAAAGATTAGTTATGCTAAAAAGAGCTGGGTTAGTGACATTATGGTTGAGTACTCAAAATTTAGGGAATAACTGTTTTAAAAGCACTATCATTGCTGTGCAATCTTTCTTGATTTTTGGACACAAGTGTTTTGGTAATGTTTTATTCCTTTTCCCCTTCCATAGAAAATTAAATATACTCATCTGGTGAGCAACCACTCAAAAATTTTACAATCAATATGGAAACTTTTTGGGTTTTACTGCCTAGCATTCCATTTCTACTTTGAAGACAGCATTTCCTAATAGGTTGGCTTGGACAATTTATGAGTTCAGATCTGGAGCCTTTCATAAACATCAATAAGCTTATTTTGACATTATTATCTAACATATACTCTAGCAAAAATATGTTATGATGAAGATGGTTAATAGTCTGATTAAACTAGACTGTATCATGTAAAAAATACTCTAATTATTTCAAAGAGGCATTATAAAGCCAAGAAATTAAAAGTTAATTAGAAGAAGCTGACAAGTAGTTCAAAGCATAATAACAGGCTTGTAGCACTGTGTAGCATTAAATCCGTGGTCCCAGTCTTTCAATGAACATGCAATTAATTATTTTTGCTGCTACATTGTTATGGTAACCATGGATGGAGCAGGTAGGTCAGTGGATGAGAAGCATGTCCTGCTGTTATAGACATTTCCATTGAGCCAATAAGGAGACTGGAAAAATAAATTAATGACACAAAACAATAGCATTTTGTCCATGACTTAGGCTATATATTTTTAAAGGGTTTTTTTTAAACAAAGAACCTGTATGCAGGTTTTTATTGACTTCACCTTTGAACTACACTGACTAATTAGAAAATAATTGTAAAAAATTCATTCACAGTCTGAGATGATGTAATGCAGACTTTTACTAATAAATTAATGCAGTAATACTGACCATGTCACTTTACTCTTTCCAGAATAAATTATATTAAGATGGCAAACTTACCTTCTGTGTTGGAAATGGGTGTACTGTCACATTTACTTTCACACTGCTGCATTGATGGAGGTCTAAGTGTTTCTGGACACTCACTGGATGCTTGTCCAGTGTATGAGAGGCATTGTATTGTTCGCATCTGTTGCCCAAGACCACACTGTGCAGAACACTAAAAATAAGAAAGTTAAAAATTGAAACAACTTGGATCCAATCTTTAAATACAAAATATGGTAACAGAAAAGCAAACAGGAACAATACACATGCACAAATTTTAAAGAAGACAGGCATCTGAAGTGACTTGGTTAATACAGAAAATAATTTTCATAAAACAGTTTAGAATATTTCTTTTTTGACAGTATATGCAAGAACTTGTCTTCCAAAGAAAATAAAACACAATGTAATGTTAAAAAAAATCCCTACACAGTTCAGATTTGACATATAAGAAAATAATTTACACTATTTCACATACAATGTCTGAGTTTAAGTGCATGTTTTCAAGAGAGATATAATCACTTTAGAATAAAAAAGAGTAACCAAAGAGAACAAGAATTCAAATCTGCCAGAGAACTTTTTTAATGAAAAAGGAAACTATCTTTCAAACAAAAATACTTTGCTGTTTCAAAACATTTTTTAATTTCTACAATTAAATAATGGTTTTAGTACAGTATCCATTTAAGATAAATGCGCATCTGAACAACTACCGTAAAAGAAAAGCTGATTAGACTGTAATATCACAAATGACTGTCCTCTGGTTAGCTAAACTAAAGTGTTTTATTTTCATTAGTGGCAAGTCACGCAGCAAACTTAGAACCTGAAACATCCACTTACTATTTTAAAAAGAGGTTATTGATCGTAATTGAGATGCAAAGACATAACGAATGAAGAAAACTCAGTATATCATGTTTAGAAACACCACATAATGGCAGCACTATTCAGCTTGTCCCGTAACAATTTAGCTGCCTGTCTGGTAATTCAGCGTATTTTATGTAAAAGCATATAGAACTCAAAATTTTTTGGTGGAGATGCATATTTATCTCTCTCTTACTAGAATAGGAATTGGCTTTCTATTTCCATCATATTTCTCAAGGAAGCTAAATGTGTTTTAAAAATACTAAACCTCACAACATTGCTGTACCCAAAAATCCCTTCCAAAAAGACTGCAATAAGGACTATTTAATTTTTAAAAAGATGCATACAGAAACTCATCCAGTAGAAACTAGATTGCTGTCAGCAAATCCTTCATATTTCAGTAAACAAGTATCATCTGAGACAAACAGGACAAAAGCTGACAGAAAATATTGTTTCAGTCACAATACTTCTACGAACTCTCTCACCTGTCCCCAGTCTCCAGTAACCCAGCGAGGAGGAGGACATCGGCCTAAACTACAGCGGATGCGGACCGGAGGCTTGCTTTCTTCTTGGCATTGTGCGGCTGGAAAAGTTTTTAAAAGATCGCTGCTTTTGCACAGAACAATTCGGTGTTTGAATCCTGGGCCACACTTTGGTGTGCACTAAAAAAATATTGACATCAATAAATAATTAAAATCTCAGTAAACAGTCAATAAAAGTGTCAGAAATGTTTTTATGGAAAACAGGAGAATACATTTATGGTCTTATAATTAAATAATAATCATGATTTTCCCAAGAGTATAACGGTAATTTTAAAACGTTTAGAAACACAAATAAGCTGACTGATGGTTGCTTCATTAAGTTCAAGTTTTTATAAGTTTTAACTTGATGAAAGTAGATTTCCTTTGCTATTTATATTTAGGCTATGGTGTTACTATTTACTTTTATATATATGAGACTTCAGGTTAGGTTTAAGAAAAGCACTTTGATGCAAAGAAGAAACATCTGAAACAGGTAGTGCTATCATGAAAAAAACTTGAGTGTGCCTTTCAGAAATTGATAGTAGAACTCTGTTCTTAATATGATCTTAGTACATAGTCTTTCTCCACCTCACTTACAGACTACTGAGCTACAATGGACATGTATGGGAAGGAAAATGCTTTACTGGATTTCACAGAAACCAGACTATTCAGATAGAAATACTGTACCCTCTCCTGCAATGCATGCTTTTCTCTCCTCTCATATTTACATCTTAATTCTGTTTTCCCAGTTTTAGTTTTTGCTCCTTTTATCAATCCTCTACTTGTTCTAATTTGAATTTGAATTAGAAAAAGTAATTTGAAAAGAAGCAGGTTTGATGACCTCTGTTTTCCTCCTCTTTCTTCATATTGGTTGCCCCCGTTCTTCCTTTTTGCTACTGACTACTAACTGTCATTTACATTAGCACAACTGCAGAATGGGGAAGAGACCCGTTGTGGTGCTAACAAAATTAAAACTAAAGACCTTCCCCAAATCAGTCCCTCTTCAACATCTGACCAGGAGATGTTGCAAGTATAGTTTTAGAATTCCCTATTGGCGTATTAACCTTTATCCCGTGAGCATATCTGCAGTATTTCGACAAGAATCAGTTTCTGATAGCATAAACCTTACAGATTATGCTAAACCTGTCAAATGTGGAACTGCCTTTCATATGAAAGCAGCTGTAGAGACAAAACTCTGACTGGAAAACAATACTATGTGGAACTGAAGCAATATTCAAGAGGTTGCAGACCAAAGGCCTTCCATGCGCCCAAAACAGGTCAGTATGTAACTGGGAAAATAATAAAAACCCTTTCACTTTCAAAAAAATGACTTGAGTGATCCAAACATTACTGTTGTATGCTTAATACTGAAGCATCTCTGCCTAACTTAAATAAATTTTAAAACAGTTCCAGAGTACCATGTAAGGTGTCAATATTCCCTATACATATGTGAAGTTGTGTGTATATATATCTCAAAACAAGATCTTTATGAAAATTTCTCAGTGGGAGCCACCTAAACTAGCCAATACAGAAAGGGCAAGTTTATCCTAAGTCTTATCTCTGCTTAGATTTAGGATCTTAAACCAGACTGCAAAGCGATGGGTCCTCCATTTGGAGTTTATAATCCAGAACTGCAAAATGGGTATATAATCAATTTCATTAAAATGTAGCCTTTCCTTTCGTATCCTAATCTATGCTTTCCTATCAATGTACTGTCTCCTTATCTACAGTAGCTCAGTGTTCAGAATTCTGACACAGAATAGCCAGGTTCAACCATCTTCATACTAAAGGGACTTCGACCCAAAATCTTTTGTACCCTAAGTACCTGCCTACTAGAAAACTAGAGGAGGGAGGGAAGTAAGAGAAGAAAGATCTCTGTCTCTCTGGTTGAACTGCAAAAAGAACATTAATGCAAATTAGAGACCAAAAAAGAATGACAACAAATATGTGAGGTCTTCAGCATCATGATCATGACTCCTCAGCTCTGGTCCAAATCACAGAGAATGTTGCGTGTATTTTCTCCCCAAAATGTTTCAGGTAAAATGTATGACTTTTATACAAGAACTAGAAGCAAGTGCCCTTTCCTAGCCGAGTGCTTAAAAATCACTTGCGCTCAATCGCTTCTTCTCAGTGATGGAGCATTCTGTCAAAAAATAACAGATAAAATAACAGAAAAAGAGACAAGGTTGAAAGGACCTTGTAAAAAATGTCAAAACCCAACATGCCTATACTGTTTCATAATCTCTAGAATGTGTTAGCAATTACACAAGAGTCTGAGGATCAAAATTTTGAGTTTCAGTGCATCCATTTTCTAGTTCTGTTTGAAGACGCGTTCTTTTATCTGTGTCTAAGCTGCCATCTGAGGAAAATCTTTCAGCTACTGGTACCAGAAGAAAACAACATCCCTTAGAAAACACTTCTTTGGAGTCATAGTCAAAATTCCACTAAACAAGATGGGCTACACCCTGTCCCCAGAAATGAAAGTGAAGTAAGGAAATAGCTTGCCTACAATAATACTGAATCACCAAAAATAAAAAGCAACAGTAGAATTTAACAAAAAATGTATGTCTCCCAAGCAAATGCAAGGCAAAATACCCAGACAAATAAAAACAGGAAGAAGTGTCTTCCATTACTAAATGCTTCTAGAATTTTTGACTCACTCAGCAGAAGCCATGACTAATGGTGATATGAATGCAAAGTAAATGTGCTTGTCTGATAAGGGTTTTCTCAATAAATCCTTAGACTATTTTTTTGCCGGTTTATTTTATTATCTGCAAAAATAAAAAAGAAGTAATTTACAGTGAGCAGAATAATTGAGACAAAGCTCAACTATTGCAAGGCATGAAAAGTTCTATGGCAAAACTGATGTTACCCAAGAACAACTACATTCTGCTGTGCAAGACACTGTTAGCTTTAATTACTATTTGATAAAAGCATGTTTACATTCTCCTAAGGACTTTATTTAATCTCTATGTTTACAAAATGTTTTTGTTTCTCAGACCAAAAAGATACAGAATTTCTTGTTAATTATCATTGAAAATTAAAAAAAAAATGTGTAACTATATTGATGTTTAACAAGTGCATTAGCATATAAAAGAGTTCCATAATTGGTTAATTTGTATGATGTATCGTTTTAAGTATGAAAATAAAACTTTAGAACTTGCATTCCAGAGAAAAGTAGCAAGGTTTGCCATTGGTTTCAATGGAAACAGTACTCAACTCTTCACTTCTTGAGTTCACTCGTATTTTCATTTTCATTCTTCTGTCAGAAAATCATATATATACACATATTAAAACGTTTATGTGAATATTACTAGAGGGATTTTAATACATTATACTTCTGGGAACCCTGAATGGAAAAAAAAAAGCTATTTCTCTCATTATATTAAAATGGTGTCGTCAAGACAGTTTGCTAAGCTACACTAGGCAAAATTCATACCAGAAAGTAGCTGGCACTTTTTCACAATTCTGATCAAATACCATCACAACCAGAAGCTTAGCAGTGCTTGAATCTTTAGATTGGAATTATTTTGTTCAAAATTATAACATGCCAGTGCTCTACAAAAGGCTGAACATAAAGGCCTTAAAAAGTTGTTCAAGCTTCTTATGAGGGTGGCAATGTTGATAGCTCTAGGGCTGATGCAGCAGTGAGCAATGTCTCAAGAAGGTAGCTAAAGGGCAGTAGTATACGACAAAATATATGTATGGTGCTGTAACTTGTCACGTGGATACTATTATTTGTTAGTAATAAGACGGTGCCTAGATATTCCAATCAGAAATGACGTACTGTGATAATGAACAACCTATCAATGCCACAGACATGGTATGATAGATGCTTCAACTGAACATCTCCTCCCATTCATCCATTCTTTCCTGCTCACTCCTTTCCTTTCTGCTCTAAGTCACATTCATTTTCAAAGGGCTGGAATACACTGTATATTTTCAGGCAGGGACAAGGACCATTTAATACCTTTTCTGCCTTGACTTTGGTGCCCTACTTCTTGTGCGAAATGCTGGCTAACAGTGGGGTAAAAAACTGTTGCTCTGCATGTAGAACAACATACACTTTAAGATTCACCACACCATTTCTAGGTTTCTTGAGGTCCTGATCTACAGTGAGAAAAGTTGTTGAAAGAAACCGCTTTTCTACAGGTTTTAGGATATAAAGCTGACAACTCTTTGTAGAACTGATTCCAAAAAATATCTGTTATAACGTGTATAATAATAATTTAAAAGTTGTCTACAGTAGTTTCTTCAGCTAAGAAGAACAGATGGAGATTATACAAGCATGAAATTCAGACAGCAAGGAGATGAACAACAACAGTTTCCATGGCAGCTCACTGCACTGTAATTTAACATGCAGGTATTACTACTTTTAAGTATGGCCATAGAGCTTAGACTATTATTAACTAGTAGCAGATGGAGTCTCCATCCTTCGAGATCTTAAAAAGCTGTCTGGACATTGTCCTGGGTAACTGGCTCTAGGTGGCCCTGCTTGAGCAGGGGGGGTTGGACAAGATGATCTCCAGAGGTCCCTTCCAACCTCAAACATTCCGTGATTTCGTGAACAGTATTCCCTGTGTTAACAAATTATGGTAAGAGCTGTTTTGTACCACTTCTATGTGTGCTCACAGTGATGCTAGCAGGCTTCCTTCTTTATGCTCTGAATTTCTAAAGACTGTAACAACTTTTAGAGCTAAAAATATCTGTGCATAGAAGGGGCACATCAATATTCATTATAGTATCCAGTGATTTATCATTTACTTTGAATGAAAGAGTGTTTAAAGGCAAGCAAGTACACAGGAAATGGGATACTGGGTATATAATTGATGTATGCAATATCATGGGTCTATCGTTGGTAGATCATTCCATTTTACTCTAATACTCTCCTTTCATTTTTTTAGACAAAGGAAGTGGAACCTACCTAGGCATCAGTAAGTATTCGAAAGGGGGATCACAACCAGGTAAAGTTCAGGAGTTGAGAGATGCTACCTGCAAAGACCTTCTAGGATCAGTCATAGAACTGATCTGATTCCTTTTTCTTCCCAGTCTACTTAATGATGTTCATACAAACCTAGTTTCGGTTGTTCAGTGTTTCTGAAATTACTGAAACTACCAGATAGCACAGGTAACTGACCTTGATGCTACAGACTTATTCTCCACGAAAAGAACTGGACAACCATGAAGACATTAATAACTGAAATGAAGTGAATTTTGGCAGTATGACACACAAGAGCATGCATTTCCTAAGAAAAACCAACAAGAAACGAAAAAATGAGGATAAAGATCTGGAGATATTACTAGAGTGTAAGATAACTTTATGTAATCAATATGTGATAGCTGTGGAACACGAGAACCTTATTTAGGGTAACTGTAGGTTACGGGTATTTTCAGTAGAGGCAGGAAACAAAAGAATAAGGCACATGTGAAACCTCCTCTGGGATAATTTATACATTTAACCCTAGTAATCCATTCCCAAAAAGATGACTTCAAACTGAAACATGAAAGCAGAATGTGATCAAGATTAATTCATTTCTGATGAATAATAGCTGGAAAGGAAGAAGGGATGTTTCAGATAACAAAAGCAAACAGGTATAAACTGGAATGGAACTAGAACATTAGACCAATTCTTGCAATTCAAAGATTGAAATTCAGAATAGTTTCCAAGAAGCTGTGGGACAACCCCCCAGATTAGCTAATTATAAAACATAGTTTAGTCAATTTATGAAAGCAATCATATTATATGCTGCATTTGACAGCAAGGACATTGCCATGGAAATTCAGGAAATCCTAACTTGTAAGTACTCCAAAATGAGTTGAGATAAAAAGTGGGCTGAGATGGGAGTCAATGATAGAAAGGATCTGAAAAAGTATACCAATATTTTTGCACTCTGATCTGCATGTGATGCAGTCCCATTCAAATACATCTGCATTTCCTTTCAGCTGCACTTGTTCACATTCTTCAAATTTAATACTTGAATCACGTATAATGTAAGCTTGGCTTATACTATAACAGATACCACCATACTTAATGAAAGATGTTCTTTCTTTAATAAAGAGAATACCAACTTTCAGGTCTGCCTCTTGAGGTGTGTTGCTAAGAAAGGCGATGCCTTACTTCAGAAAAAAAAACCCAACAGTTTATTCTATCTTCTGACAATGTAAGCTCATCATCTCTACTATCCAGCTATTTGCCTGTTCAAAAACCAATGGAAATGGAAATTGCTGTTTTCTTTAAGACAATTATCTCATACAAAATGGCTACTCAGGGGCATGTGTGTATGTGTGTGTGTGTTTCATTAGGTTTTTTTAAATACTTTATTATTCTATTTTGTATTTTACTATTTTTCTACGGTGATTAATAAAAACAGGTCATAATCATTTGACAAAACCACAGAACTGACACTATAGAAGGAATGAAAAAAGAAAAAAAATGCTTCAATGCTAAATCTATGAGGTTTTCAATTTCTTATTAATCCTTTACTTAGTAAGCAGTGATAGAAAATATTCAGAGGCCAGAGCTTTTGCCTCCACTCTTACTAATGAGCCAATACAGCAAAATCTCCTTACTTCTGACCAGTCCAAAGCAACCCACTGTGGGGGACAGGACTGATTGTTACACGGCTCTTTTTCAATAGGCCGATGTGTTAAACAGTTGGTATTGTCCAGTGTCTCCTCCTCAGAAGGCCCAATCTTTCTGATACAGAGAACTGTTCTTGAACGCATTCCTCCATCACAGGTCTTACTGCATTCTGACCAATCTCCTATAAACCATCTGGATAGAAAAAGTTAGGAGGCTCAGTTAATGCATTTCAGAAATGGAGTAGATAATTGCACAAACCTAGAATCCAAATAGTTTAAATTACTAAACCAAAATCATTGTCAACAATACATGTATTCACATTGAAATAAAGTAGAAACTTACGGGTCTTTTTACTGAGCATTTTAATTTATGCCTCACCGCAATCATATCTTTCAACAGTACTAATACTTTGTATTTTCCTAGAGCAGCAACTTCCAGCCTAGGCTATAGTAGTTAGAAAGGAGTGTTGAGCCTGACAAAACTGCAGCTATTTAAGTAGATTTGTACTGAAGTTGCCTGAAATAATTTCTCTGAAAGTCGTTAGCAACCGGAAATATATGGGAACCACTGCTGTGGGTTACAGCACAATTTAAAAGCCAAGATGGTTGACTCTCTAGTATCATTACAATAAAATAATTCGATCTTGAAATTGGGCTGAGAGTTAATTCTCATCTGATTATGAAATGTTTCAAAACTTTTTTACAAAAGGCTATACTGAAATGCAAAATATTCTTATTTATCAGCATTTAGTAAAGCAAACACTAGTAAAACATGAATTTATCACATAAAAAAATCACCTCAACAAATATTTAAAAAATTTAAAGCACTGCATGATAGCTGCCAGGGGAACTTATGATTGTGTGTGCATACATAGCAAAAGTCAGGAGTTGTACGGTATATTTAGATTACTTTGTGTTGCTACAGAGATTAAAGCAGCTGTTAATCTGGCTGCAATTTTTTTTTTTATACTGATGAATGGTTAATGCCGCTCAATTCACTGGAAATTCACTCTTCACATTGACGAGCACATTTGGTCCTCAATATTTCATATGTTGATTAGATACATTTGCCTGAATCATCCTTGCAAAGGATGGATGTGAAGTCCAATATGCTATTACATGTTGACAACATGCCAAAAATGCCAGGCATGTCAGTCACTGTGGATGTTCCTGGACGTATGCTCGGAGCTGCCTTGTAAGATTTGTTATTTTCTGAAGCCTCTTTCAAAAAAAATGTGCTGCTATCTTGTCTTGTGTTACAGAATGTGTAATATATTCTAGTATGAACCTAAATCAATGCAGAGATGCAAACAAATATGCCATATTCTGCCATTCATTTCCCAGCAGATGAGAATTGATTTGTGATTCTTCGCCACCAAACTTACGCTTTTACCACAGCTAGGAGAATTAGATGCTGTTCAGAGCTTTAGACAGGCCGAAGTGTTAATTTTCAGTTGGTACTATGATTTGCTCAAGTGCATTCTCAGGTACTTTTTATGTTTATACCACATGACAAGACAGTACTATTCATAACTCATAGAACTACGAGGGTTACCTGTATCATTTACTGAAATCTGGAACTTAAAAGAGTTATGCATTGGAATAACAAAATATTGTGAATATTGCTGCTACTCAGGGACATCAAGTATAATGTAACTGGTATTCAGTTAGAAGGAGTAACATTTTCGTAACTTATTGTATACACTACAAGGAAAGCAGAACTGTGTTATTGGCCACTCTACGTACAGAGGAAGTCTTACTGGAAGATGCATTTTCCAGCCAAAAGGGTCCAACTTCTTTGGTAACTATCTGTTATTTGAACAGCCTTCTTCTAGACTACTTACAGGATCAGGAATCAAGAACCTTTCCTTAGGAGTTTGGCACTTTGTATTCACCCTGTGGGGAACATTAGAACGGGGGCAGATATGGGCTGATCTGCTTGACATACTCAAGCAGCTGCTGATTAATACACAACCCGTTTTCTGAATCTTGATGACCTGAATTTTACCATGTTCATCAATTGTCCCTGCTGTACTGGATGGAGAATCCAGAAATGTCCCGCTTTGTGGGTTGGGTTTTTTTCTGGTTTTTGTTTTTTAAATAATGTCATTCCAAAAAATAAACATTAATTGGTTTGGAATAACTATGTTAACACTACTTTTTAAAGTGCTTATTTGTTAACAAACAGTTAAGCCACACAAAGGAAGGGATAGGGAGGTGTTTGGTAAAAAGGAATTCACCAAACATGACCACTTCCCAAGTTCTGCTCTCAGGTACATGGTGTGAGAGTTTAGGTAGTGCACTTACAGCCATACTAAATGGTGTTATCCAAACAGAATCCAAGAGCATATCCTTGCAGGGTAACCATATATTTAAATATAGGCTGTCGAGGCAATGTAATTTGGGGGGGCTTCACGTCTGTTCATGTCAAATGAGCATGATACATGACACAAGGGGAGTAAGCATAGAACACGTTGCTCTGCCATCCTGCAACCAGTCACCACACCAGGTGATACTCTAGGAAGAAACTGGCTTAATGAAGACCTGTTGGGATTTTAATGCATTATAGTCTTGTTTCATTCCTCCCAGTGTCCTTCATGCTACAATCTTACAGTTTCTAAGAGACCACATAATTTCTTTATTGTGCAATATGTACATTTAATCAGCATTAATGATTTTCACACTCAACAAGAATATAGCTATAGGTTATCACCAAATTTGAACTAATCAGAGCTTGTGAATCAATGCACTGTTGTCTCTCTTCCATTTTTTCCACATTTTATTTGTCTCAAAATGTAAGAAGGAGCTGTTGTGCATATGTTGAAATTATTTTCTAGTGCAAAATATCAAAACTGTTTCTAAACAGCTTTTGTAGTGATAATAAACTATGCTACAGGTCCTTGCCAAATTTCATTTTTGAACAAATGAGCTGCTGTGGTTTTAATTATCTTTTCTTAATATAGCATACAGCTATACTTAAAAATAAAACTAAACAGATGAAACCAAGTAGGCACCTAATCCTGAAGGTACACAGCATTAATGTACATCAGAGTATCCTGAAGAGAAAGTTGTTTGACAAAACTATTATCAGTAAATTATTTGGTCTACTAAGCAGTTTCTATGTTTGCCATTTCTCATGTCAACACTTAAACCCAAAGTTTAATATAATATACTTAAAAATGTGGCAAAGATTTAGTATGTAATATAAATATCTATGGCAAAGTTAGCCTCACCTCAAGATTCTTCTGTCATTGTTGCCTTAAGAACAGTCCACCATTCTACTCTGAGCACTGTTCACCACATCTGACACTTACACCCTAAGAAACTACTTAGCTAGTAGTAGCTACATCTTTTTACTTACCATGTCTGAGCTGCTTTGTGTAGTTTAAACACCACTGTTCCTCAGTCAAGTCATGCCTCCTCTAGGTCAAAGTATTTATTTTTCACAGCTGACTTGAGAGGAACAAGAAACCATAACCAAGAAACAAACCCAAATATCCTGTCTGATAAGACAAGACCCTAATACTAGATCAGAACTTTTTACACATTTGGTCAACAGGATTTATTATAGATTACAAAGACTCTTCTATCTATGCAAAACACATGTCCATCTTAGTGATTAATGACTTACTCAGGAGGGCAAGGCTCAGTATTGCAGGCTCTTTGGTTTTCTGGAGGCTTACTGTCAGGGTCACAGTAATTGTTTTGCACAATGGAGTTGTCATCCAGCCTTTTACACACCAACTCTTGTTTCTGCACACCTTTGGATGAAATGAAACCCCATTAATTAATTGTTCTTGTTCTTCTACTTGTTGGGTAAAAGTACATTTCACCTATTGATTAATAATCCTACCACCCCACTTTAATTGGCTGAATGCTACAGGGGTGTGAATCTCAATTGACTGAATGCTCGCTGACCACAATGAATCTTTCATTTTCCTTCAATTTTTAGACACCCTACTGAGAAAGGATTTTAAATTGCTGTTGTTTTCTGAAACAAAGGGAATATATTTATAGATTTACTAACAGATTGTTTTTATTTGTATATTGCACAAAATCCATTTTCTGTCTACCCTGCTCTCACAGTAAAAGACACATACATTTCCAAAGAAAACACCACCAAATAGAATGTGGTCACACTTCAATGCAGAATTATTGTTTATGTGCTCTGGTTTAAAATAAACCAGCAATACTGGGAAACAGTGTTACATTTTTATACATGTCATCCTATAAACATTTTCTTCATTAAAATAATAGAAGTATTATTCATTCTGAAAGATACAGTTTGTCTCTGTGAATGCTCATTTTGTCTGGCACTCCCAGCTCCTCTTTCACTGTTAACCATCAACAGGGCAGTTCAGAATTGATTATTATTCCCCAACACATAATGATATATCACTGCCACGGCAACATTATAAGATAGCACATTAAGTAGATTTTCTGATTTTTAAAAAACAGGATCTAAAGAAGGACATTAAAGAACCATTGATACAACAACAGTGCAGCTCAGAGTATTGTTGTAAAGAGTGGTACACACTGCCTCCTCTCTTTTTAGAACAAGCTTTATGAAGTTTGCTAGCATACAAGGACTGTGGATCTGCAATGTACATGCAGTTCTTATTGAACATGAGAAGACATAATACTGAAATAATAGGATAATTTGTATGATAAAAGTTGCAAAGAGTCTTGAACCTTTCTAAAACCAGAAGCAATTATTTTAGTTTTTCCAAAATGTGAAATGCATACAATTAAATACGGATTAAAACATCCTGGCTTCAATACCTGCCAACTTTACTTTACAGCCCTCTCTTCATTTTAAGAGCTTTTTATAGGAGGTAGACGTGCAGTAATAAAACTAATTATATAAATATGTTTTTCAGACCCTAAACATTCCACGAAAAACCTGGGATTTCTTTCAAGAAATATTTCTAGTCCTTTTGCTCATTTCAAACAAGCTCAACAACTTACCTGGCAATTGTTTCTTTTGTTATTCATTATGAACAAAAATCAAATCTCCTATTTGGTTCCTAAAATGTGACCTCTACAGAATTCACGTATTTAATTCCAACAGTGAGTCAAGCCTAGCCTTAAGATGCTTGAAGTTTGGCCCGCAAAGCATCCTGCTTGGCTATGAACAGAAGTCTCCCAGTCTACACACAGAGGCATGTGAAATGTCTTCATGATGTGATGAGCAAAGGACATAGGGAAAATGGTAACCTCCTTCTTCATGAGTCTTAAGGATGGCCTGCACTCCCCCATGAGGCTGCAGATGCAGGAATAGGTATGATCCCTTCTCACCTGAGGGGATTCCTAATTCCCACAAGCACACTGTAACTTCTGTGACTTAGTGGTTAATTTATCTAAGGTATCAAGGCTATGGTTTCTAGTCTGGAGATTATTTCTAGTTTTTATTCAATTACAGTCTGATCTTGAGAGCAAGGCCGAAAATCCATACCTTCCTGCGCTAGATGAATGTCTTATTTTCTGGTTACAGACTAAACCCCGTTCTTGCCTTCCTGCCATGGGCCCCATGAATCTTGCATCCCTGGCTGCACTGTGGGCCATAATGCTTATTAAAAAAATCTTCCCTTTCACTACCCTCTTAGACTCCTCAGCATTCTATGGCACACAGTTAAGAGTACTCTTCTGGACATGTATTCCCAGCTGAAACCTCTTCAATCTGCAGTAGGGAAGTGCTATTTAATACATAACTGTCATGGCATCCTGCAAAATATGGGTAAGAATACAGCCTTGTTAATTCAAATACTCTCAGGAAAACCAGCAGTCTGGATCCTAAGCACACAAAATGTTTCACGTGTCCTCAACTCTAATGTTCACATTCCTGATAAGCAGGAGAGGAGTTAGATTCATCACTCAACATACTGTTTCCTGCAGGATACCTGGTTAGCAGGTGAGAACTTTGTATCAGCCCTCAAAATCACCTGCCTCCTCAAAATCATTAACTGTGTTGAGACCAAAGATGCCTAATGCTAGAGACTTCACTCTACTGCACTACCTAAATCCAGAGTCCAGAGCTTTGCTGCTGGGATATCTCCTTTTTGATTATCACTACACATAACCTTCACAAAGCAGGCACTTTAAATCAGGTTGTAAATAATTCCAGACGTCTGACATCTCAGGTTAGCCATAAACATCACAATCATTTTAAAGTAAGCTTTATTTCTGAAACAGATACTGATTAATACGAGACATAGGTCTTACAAGTGAGGTAGGTAAATCAATCAGCTTCTTCCATTTGCTCTTCTTTTCACATGTATCTGGATGCCACATTAGACAAGAGTAGGTACCACTCAGCAGCACAGAAGGCTGCCAGACTGTTTTTTCAAGTATCCTACATACACAAATCTACATAAACAAAGCTAAAAAGAAAATACCATTTTGAACAATGTTCAGCCTCCACTTTTCTGCTAATTTTCAGTTTATGTGCTTTACATGTTGGAAAAAAAGTAATTTTGCTAAATAGTTAGGTCCAGTTGGAATTGAGAAACAACTCAAATGATTAGCATGGAGGACCCCCAAGGGCCTGAAGTGCATGCCTCCACAGCTGCTGGTAGGCTGTGTTGACACACAGATATTCTCTTTCAGATATTCATCCATCAGGTATCAAAGACTTTAGAGCTTCACATTTATGATGTTCTATTTATAGCCTTCTCAAGACCTAATATTTCAATTACATTAAATGACATAAAGCTGAATTCAGTGAGATACTGCACTGTAAGGGCAATTAAACAACCTAAGAACACAAGAACTTGGATCATACAACTGGAAGCACCACCCTTCTATTGCTGGGAACCACTCTACATGATCCTTTTCATAAACTGATCAAACTCCACTTTAAGCCCAGGTACATTTTTCTTCTCTGAACTTTGCACATGTAACTACTACGAACATTCTAATTTCCATTCTAGATGCATTAATTGCCAATTTAATTTTTTTAAGACAAAACAGTCTTTTAGTTTAAGTAACGTTATTGTGTTAACCAAGTCAACTCTTGTGTTGTTAGAGACACCATTCCTTTGGTCAACTTCACAGAACTTCTGTGCGTGCGCTCACACCTGAGTTTACTACAGCCACAACACAAACTGTGTCCAGTTATCCAGAGGGATTTTACTAGTGCTTTATCCAGTGTCACTAATACTTTAAAATAAATACATCCTAAAATCAAATCTGCCTTTATCACGACTACGACATATCCCAGTCTTCCCCATATGTCTCCTACCGCTGCAATGCCAGCAAATTTAATCAGAGGTTTCTACTTTTTATGCTGCCATGAGAACAAGAAAAGCTGAAGTGTCATAAGTCATGTGAAAGGTCTTTAAGAAGCCCACTAGGCTCACTGCCTTTTGGCCCAGTAATTTACATTGTAAGCATGCCTCTTGTCTACTAATCTTTTCTAATTCTTTTTCAGATGTAGGTGCAACAAAAGCCTTAAGAAAGTCTAAATCAAGGAATCTACTACATTTCCTTGGTCTAGAAAATTAGTTATATATTAAAATATATCTGTATATAGTCAAGAATGACCTATCATGTTACACTTTGCCCCATTTGTCACTTATTTCTAGATCTTCATACTTTTCTTCAAAATTTCAGATCAGTTACTTGTTCAATGTTTTATATTTTTTCTATATATATACATATATACAGATACACAGAGTAAGAGATTATTTTCTTTAGTTCTCTACTCCTTTAGTACTATTTTAGTAGAGAAAAGACATATCAATTGCAGCATGAAAGAGAGAAAAAAATGTTTACCAGATTAAGATCTCTTTTGTAATCTCTTCCTTTGGTTCTTGACAAATCAGTGAAGGACCTAAATGTTTGAGAAGCTGTGACAAGATGATTCACTTTAAGTTCTATAATCTATGCAAACACTGCCAACAGATGAGAATAATTAAAATCAGATCTCACAACCTGAGGAGTATTTCTTTTGCAATTTTCTACTCAAATTTCACCATGATGAGAAATAGTATTTAGAAGGTCTAGCCAAACAGCAATGCTAGTAACATGGTGCTGCTAGATGACACAGAATTTATGTTCAGCTCTGACTGATGAGTAATCATTTATCCTTTCTATCACAAGTTACCTTAATTCTCTTGGTGCCTGATAAAATAGGTTGAGTGTTGCCTTCATAATGGTATTTCTCTCAAATACAATTTCTTAAAACTATAATTTATACAAACTTCAGAATTGAGCATTTTAATGACACATAGCATTCTCACAAATATGTTTATGGGATAGCATAGATATTAATATTATGTTTTCACTGAATTTCCTACAGGCATCAGAAACATTTCCTTCTAGGCTTTGACTAAAAATGGGCAGCCTCAGTAAATTCACCTCTGTGGAGGTATGTAATAAGAAAGTATTCTGAAGAACTATGAACACAAAGTATCATTGTGCTCAGTTTTCAAAAAAAATTTAACTCAGACCTGTTATTTATTGAACATTGGTCTGGTAGAATATCATCATAAGACAGTATTGACCACTATTCACTCACATCATGAAGAATCTTTAATCCATGCCAGGAGATATATTAATCCAGTTTTAAAACATTCTGCAGCATCTTGCCACACAGTATGTAAACTTTACATCACTGCTGTGTAATTATAGTGTTACTTAAAATAAAATCTCAGACAAACTTCACATTCTAAGACAAGGAAAAGAAATGGAAAAACTAGAAGTGCAGTTTTTACCCAGACAACAGCTACAACTTAGTTAAGCCCTGTGGGCCTTGAAACAAAATCTTTTTAAATTATCAACTCTTCCCTGAGTATATGGTCTCTCTTAAAATAATCTAAAAAGCACAGCTAAACAAGTTCATTTAAATTCTCGGGGGAATAATTACAAGCAGTTAGACAGAAACACTCTGCTTTCAAATCTACAGATTTATAGTTTATAATAAAAGACATAAAATGTCCTCATGACTGGTCAATGCAATTCTAATAGAAAACAAAACTCCAGTGGTTTAGTGACCATAATCTCCAGAGAACTGAGATGTTTTGCAGATTTCAATTCACAAATAGTCTGTATGACTTTCGGCAGCCAAATTTTATATTACACGGAGCACATTTTATTCTCAAATTAAAATTGCAGGCATGTAAATGCTGTATCTATTTCTAAAAGCAATCCCAAAAATTGTGGTTTGTGATTGCAACAGTTAATTATAAAGATGCCAGTACCAATACATAGTGAATCCTGCATCACTAAAACCGGTGCATGCTGGTTAACCCAGACATACTTTCTGAGCTCACTCATCAGATCACAAGATGTTCATCCTAGAGCCAAACTTACATTTTTCTTGATGAGGACAAGTATGTTATATTTGTCTAAAGACAAATAAATAATAATTCATATGAAGGCATGAAAGAAAAACGTAGTAGGCACCACTGTACAACGGTGATCAGCAGCAAAGAAAACTGGACAGCAATCAATGTACTTATAATAGCATACTGACTATTTCATAAAAGAACATGAATATCAAAGTCATTTAACTCATCTGGAGATGAACTCTAATAGAATGAATGAAATCAAAACCAACGCTTAGGATATACCTGGTAAATTCCAGATAAAAAATGCTGTCATTTGTTGTCATTTACTGCTAGAACTTATTAAGCATGGAAGAAATTTTAAAAAGTGGCATATATACTTATTGGAGTTTAAATATATAGAAAAATAAAAATACATAGAATGATTTTTTTTCTTTTGTTGGATTTTTTTTAAACAATACCACCAGCAATTCTTTATTAAGACTAATTATGGATCTGGACAGTCATACACTTGCCCTTGGAAAGCTACAAGATAATATACATGGAAAGAAAGGCATGAGAGTAAATAAACTACAATTCTGTGATCTGTAACTGATATATATCATTCTTCCCTATTTTAGCACTTTATTCTTCCTTTCCATCCCTCGTTTTATTTTATTCCCTATTTCTACATATTCCAGTTTTCCATTTCTCAGACTTTCTCATTAAATAATAAAGTAATCAATTCCTTAAAGAAAATCTTCTGTTGTTGCCATTTATTTTTTCTGCATTCTAGCAAACTTTTCATCCATCCATCCCTTCTGAATTCCCTGCGCTTTCTCCTCTCCCACTCTTCTCTGTATAGATAAACTTGCACTGTACATTCTGGTATTCTCTGGCATTGCTTTCCTGTAGTCTCGTCCAAGTTTGCCACCAGCAATAAAGACCTATATGAGGTAGTAACAAACTTTCCTTCTGAGTAGAACAGTTATCACTGAACTTTGAGGAAAAAGGGAATTAATATGAAGAATACATGTAGCTCAGTTTCACATAATGTTTCCAGAGAGGAAGAGCTAACTCAGATATCATAAATTTCTATTTTAAAGAGAAGGTTTCAATATAGAAAATACAAAAACAAAAGCTGCAGTTCTGGATTTCCAAGCCTACAAATAGATACTAAGAGAAATGAATGAAATTATATTCTCATCCTACATATGAGTACCTGAATCCAGGAAAATAAGAGAGTTGTCTGTTACCAGGCAAGCCTTTTGAACTACCTGGTAAATCTGAAGTAGCTACTTTTAGAAAAACTTAAGAAAATGCCAAAATAAACCTCAGACTTTGGAGACTTGATTTCTGCTTGGTTCACTGTACAGAACGTAATGCTTAATGCCACAGAAACTATGGAGTATTTTGTTCCTTTCTCCTTTAACATGCATGACATCACTAAATACACAGTTTACAATCTCTCATGAAAGAACGACTAACTTCATTCTGCTTTTTAGAGGCAATCTAAACATGTAACTGTTTGTTTCACAAACTTTAATTTATCTACTTGACCAGTCTATGAAGAATGCAGGGGGAGAGGAGGTATAATGTCTACTGTGGAAACAGTCCATTGATTTCAGGTGCCTGGCTGAGTTTTCAGAATACTTTGCTTTACACACACTTCATGCAATGATGAAATTCGTCGCATGCCTCAGAGGTCAGACATTCCAGAGAGGTACCCATATAATGATGAACTGGTAACTAGCAAGTAAGACTGTAATGTATGCTTTGAGTTGTTCAGTATCACATGAGAAGCACACAAGGGAGGCAGGAATGGAATCCAGATCTCTGACACCGCACTGAACTGTCATAACCAGGGAAGCTTCCTCCTCCCTCCTTCCCACCGTTCCATTTACTTTGTTCTTCCCATTCTGCAAAACTGAGACAGGCCCTAGAACACAGGTCTTGTTTGAAAAGTTAAAGCACTTCTACTGTTCAGCTGTGACTCATCAGCACAGCAGAGATGAACATAATATAGAAGTCCACTGGAAAAGACAGCACGTTACCATCCAATTAAAGATTGTAGGTTGTTCTGAGCTTGCTCCTAGCTTGCTCCTTGGCTCCTGATAGTTATCCTTCTCCAAGACAAGACCTACAAGCAGCTCTAGGAATGCAGTGGATTGCTCTCAAAATACTATTCTGAAGACACTGCACAAAGATCAGACACTCGTGCAATATACAATATTCCAAAACTATTTAAACTTTGCACTGCCAAAATGCTGCTCTAGCTTTTCTCCTCTACTTCATGACATTCAACACATATTCACAAGTTCACATTAGAGAAACATGACGTTGGTGGGCTGTAATGGAGATCTCACCTTATATTTTTTAAACTCTTTGAATTAAAAACAAACATCAAGTAATAACTATGTTTTAAAGAGTCACAGAGTTGCTCAAATAGTTTGTAATGCAGATATAACCAGTCTGATTTACAGAGAACTGTACTTAAGTAGTGTGGAGAAGACATGAGCTAGCCTGTGACACAGTCTCGGAGAATCGTCCCTGCTCACCTGGTCTCTGTTCCACAGAACAGCCACAACTACAGAAAACAATTTAAGACTTCATAGTCATCCTTAATTCTGTCGTTTCCTGGCTTCTAAATACTTGCAAATTTGATGGCCTTTTAAGACAGCTTTTTAAGTGTTAAATACACCTAGACAAAATGACATAAAATTAAAATACAGACATGTTCAGAAACAGAAATTAAATGTGTTGACTAGAATGTAGATTTCCCTTCCCTACAGCTTTGATATAAAGCCGTATGCTTTGATATAAAAGTGTATCTGGCTCTACCTCCTCTAGAGTTTTCCTGGATCAAGACAGAATAGCGTATGATCAAACCTTGATCAGTCCATGCACTATGAGTGAGCTACACCAACTACAATAAAAGGCAGAAAAATGTTCATGCCTTAATCTTGTTCACAGTCCGTCCCAAAGTCACTATATACTTTTCTAAGCTCACAAACAAAAATATCTATAGTAAAATTCCTCACACAGGCTTACTGTCCTTTTTATACTTTCCATGAAAAATTCCTTAACTGTTTAATATTTTGTTACCCTTTGATGTAGAGCAGAATGTCTATTCTAAAGGAAGAGTTCAAGTAACTTCAGTTACTTCAGTAACAGACTTCATAATGAATCCTATAGAAATAAACAAAGCCATGCAGTGGTTTAATTTCTAAGTTTTCTCAACACTTAATATTTATGTAACAACAGCAACACAGCAGAGCATAAGCAGTCTAGGAGGTTTCTGGAATGTATTGAAGATAACTTCCTTCTCCAAGTGATAGAAGAGCCAACCAAGAGAGGTGCCATGCTGGACCTTCATCTCACCAACAAGGAGGGGCTGGTGGGGAATGTCATGCTCAAGGGCAGCCTTGGCTGCAGTGACCATGAGATGGTGGAGTTCAAGATCCTTAGGGTGGCGAGGAGGGTGCACAGCAAGCTCACTATGTGGACTTCAGGACAGCGCACTTTGGCCTCTTCAGGGATCTGCTTGGCAAAGTACCGTCGGATAAAGCCCTGGAGGAAAGCGGGGCCCAAGAAAGCTGGTTAATATTCAAGGATCACCTCCTCCAAGCTCAGGAGCCATGCATCCCAACAAAAAGAGGAATTTGGGCAAAAACATCAGGAGACCTGCATGGATGAACAAGGAGCTCCTGGACAAACTCAAACAGAAAAAGGAAGCCTACAGAAGGTGGAAGCAAGGACAGGTAGCCTGGGAGCAATACAGAGAAATTGTCTGAGCAGCCAGGGATCAGGTTAGGAAAACTAAAGCCCTGATAGAATTATATCTGGTCAGGAATGTCAAGGCAACAAGAAAAGCTTCTATAGGTACATCAATGATAAAAGAAAGACTAGGCAAAATGTGTGCCCTCTCTGGAAGGACATGGGAGACCTTGTTACCCGGTATACAGAGAAGGCTGAGGTACTCAATGACTTTTTTGCCTCAGTCTGCATGGGTAAGGGCTCTAGCCACACCACCCAAGTCGCAGAAGGCAAAGGCAGGGACTGGGAGAATGAACAACCGACCACTGGAGGAGATGATCAGGTTAGAGACCATCTAAGGAACCTGAAGGTGCACAAATCTATGGGACCTGATGAGATGCCTCTGTGGGTCCTGAGGGAATTGGCAGATGAAGTTGCGAAGCCACTATACATCATATTTGAGAAGTTGTAGCAGTCTGGTGAAGATCCCAGTGACTGGAAAAGGGGAAACATAACCCTCATTTTTTAAAAGGGAAAAAAGGAAGAAGGAAGACCCAGGTAACTACAGGCCAGTCAGTTTGACCTCTGTGCCTGGCAAAATCATGAAGCAGATCCTCCTGGAAACTCTGCTAAGGCTCATGGAAAATAAGAAGGTGATCAGTGAAAGCCAACATGGCTTCACTGAGGGCAAGTCAGGCCTGACAAATTTGGCAGCCTTCTACAATGGGGGTACAGTGTTGGTGGATAAGGGAAGAGCAGCTGACATCATCTGCCCGGACTTGTGCAAAGCATTAGACACTGTCCCATGCAACATACTGGTCTCTAAATCAGAGACATGGATTTGATGGATGGACCACTCGCTGGATAAGGAATTGGATGGATGGTTGCACCCCAAGGGTTGCAGTCAACGGCAAGTGGAAAGTTTCCAGGTGGAAACCAGTGACAAGTGGCTTTCCTCAGGGGTGCATACTGGGACCGGTACTGTTCAGTATCTTCATCAATGACACAGACAGTGGGATCAAGTGCACTCTCAACAACTTTGCAGGTGACACCAAACTGTCTGGTGTGGTTGACATGCTGGATGGACGGGATGCCATGCAGAGGGACCTGGAAAAGCTTGAGAAGTGGGCCTGTGTGAACCTCATGAGGTTCAACAAGGCCAAGTGCAAGGTCTTGCACCTGGGTCGTTGCAATCCCAAGCACAAATACAGGCTGGGTGAAGGATGGATTGACAGCAGCCCTGGGGAGAAGGATTTGGGGGTGTTGGTTGATGAGAAACTCAACATAACCCAGCAATGTGCACTCACAGCCCAGAAAGCCAACTGTATCCTGGGTTGCATCAAAAGAAGTACGGCCAGCAGGTCAAGGGTGGGGATTCTGCCCCTCTACCCTGCTCTTGTGTGACCCCACCTGGAGTACTGTGTCCAGCTCTGGAGCCCTCAGCACAAGAAGGACATGGACGTGTAGGACCAAGTCCAGAGGAGGGCCATGAAAATGACCAGTGGGCTGGAGCACCTCTTCTATGAAGACAGGCTGACACAGTTGGGGTTGTTAAGCCTAGAGAAGACAAGGCTCTGGGGAGACCTTATACCAGCTTTCCAGTAGCTAAAGAAGGCCTACAGGGAAGATGGTTAGGAACTCTTTATCAGGCAGTGTAGCGATAGGGCGAGGGGTTATGGTTTTAAACAGAAAGAGGGTAGATTTAGATTAGGTATCAGGAAGAAGTTCTTTACTGTGAGAGTGGTGAGACGCTGGAACAGGTTGCCCCAGGAAGTTGTGGATGCCCAATCCCTGGAAGTATTCAAGGCCAGGGTGGATGGGGCTTTGAGTAACCTGGCCTAGTGGAAAGTGTCCCTGCCCATGGCAGGGGGTTGGAACCAGATTATGTTTAAGGTCCTGTCCAACCCAAACCATTCTATGATTCTGTGATATTAGCTAATTTTTCCAGTTATGGTCTCTGTCTCTATAACCTTCATCTTCCTTTTCTTTTTCACTGACTCACCTCCTTTTTAGAATTGTGTCTTCTTTTGGCATATGGTGAAAGGTGTTTCATAAACTGGTGGGAACAGCAGGTACTCACGGAGAAAGCAGATACAGTTTTTAACATGAATTATAGCTACAATGAAATATTTATTCCCCGAGCACAGGCCTTAGTGAAAATAAGTGACCATAGTATATCCTCATACTAAGCTGAAAGAAAGGAGAGAAAAGTGCCTGGTTTACCCATCATAAACTACCAAAGAAAATCTTTCCTCCCCTCAAAAAATCTTCAAATGAATAGATGTATGCAGTTTTCAGGGATTCACAAATCTTCCCTAAAAATTAATTAAGTAAGTAAAAATGTTTTAATCTGGACAAGTGTCTACTCCTTCAGAGCCAACTATTTTTTCCATTGTATATTGTTGAATCTGTGAAATGACAATGACCTGCACGACAGAAGATCCATGGCTAAAGTCTTGTCTTTACTGAAATCAATGAAATTTCTCCCATGACTTCAAAAACATCGTTTACTCATTGCCATCATAAAAATAGGATTTGGGAGTACTTGTAAGGTTCTGATACTTGCAACTGTCTTTTGCTATGAGCTAGGCTCTTCCCCTCTTTATACTTCTTCTTTTAAATGCTCCTTTTCCTACCATTAGTAAAATATTAGTTAAAACCACAATCTGTCACCCAGGAATCCAACAAATGAATAATAAAAATACCGGAGAAAGTCAGCACCTTCCTCTGTCTCATTTCAAGACTTTGTCTATTTAGCATCAGAGAAAAGAATTCATGCTGTCCTTTGTGTATTACATATAGCCAAGCAAACAGCTGTATTCAAACAGCAAACAACTAGTAACAGCCGCAGCAGGTTCCAGCAGAAAGATGAGTCAAGATGGTTCTAAACATGAATACCTCCAGTATCCAGGAAAAAAAGAAAAGGACAAATATTTGGTCCAAGCGTTCTTTAAAAAAAAATATGGTGTCTTTCTCCTCCTATGGGCAGTGCACAGTGCAGTAAAAAACTGAAATTCTGAGGTGGATTTAAAGCACGCTCCCATATCTTCTGAAACTGACGCATGTTGGGCAGATGATGTATTCAGTCTCCAGAGAGAAGAAAGATACTGTTCACACAGCACTTCTGCTCATCAGTCCTTGCAGCAGCAATGGTGTTGGCTTTGAAGAAGGCCAACGGTCCTGCTCTCACAGACAGAGGTAAAGAATTGCATTGGGGCCACTAGAGGGAGGATTAGAAATATCCCTGGTAAATCGTGGGCAAAAGGCACCCTCGATGAATCACATGGGACAACTTACAAATCCCCCACCGCTGCCAAAGGGCAACAATTTTCAGATACTGCTATGGGCTGGGAAGTACAATCCAGTTGTTCTCATCTGCTACAGAGAAGCTGCCAGTATGCATCCTAAACTTTGGCAGCTGGAAGATAGGAGGGCTGACTGGGATTATGTGAAGCATACCTACAAACACAAAAAGACACATCCCTTTATTTGCCTTCTGGTTTTTAATCTCCTTATTTAAAATTTCTGATGTCCTTTATCAAGAAAGGTCCTGTGAAAAGCAAACACACCAGCTTCAAGAGAATCTCAGAAGAAGCATCAGCAGAAAGACACACTGTGCCAAGATACACTGTAGTTAACAAAAACATCTGAACATATTAAATGTACTTGAAATCAAATACAGAAAATACCTTGTGATAAAATAAATTTTCTTTCACTAAATTAAGGTTTGAGGCATGTCTGAAATAAAAGTTTTCAATTAGTTATCCTGATAATTATATAGTAAGTGTATCTTGCAATTCAGTTTACCCTGTAGCTTGACTGCCTGGTGTCTTACCTCCAGCACAAGTAGCAGAACATTCTGACCAAGGCAGATGATTCCATGCAAAGCCAACTTCATTATCTCCACTGCCAGTGCGAGAGATGGGAACACTGAATTTATACCTTATACCCAAATTTTGTTCCTGTAGCAGAATCTGTAGTTGAAAACAACTGGTTATACCATTAAAACAGGCAAGCAGAGGGCAACTACAATGACATTTAATCTATGTATGTGTTATGTCCTGTGGAAAGAAAAAAAGTAATAAAGGAAGCCGGAGCAGTTCTTTTAAATATTCCCTAAAGAATCTGCTCTAACTTTTAAAACATATACAAAAGAAAGGTACTATTGTCTAAGGTGAATGTTTTTTATTCTATCTTAACACAACTTTATAACTTCTGTTGTTGTTTATTCTTGACATAATAGTTCTAAGCAGCCAGTCTTCACACAATTAATGTCTTAATGGAAGTTAACTTGACAGCTGAGTAATTATGTGAAGTCAAAGTTGGTTAAGGACATTAATGTGCAAACATGCAGCAGTCCTCACTGAGATCTTGTGAGGAGCTACCCACATAGCAGTTATGAAGCTAGCTCTGCCCTTGTTTGCACTTCTAGTGACTATAATAATAGTAATAATAGTAACAGCAACAGACTGCTGCTGAGATCATTGTTTTCCCCTAATGCAATTGCCAACAGCATTAGCTTGGTGGAATCACACCTATGATTCCTTTAAAGGAGTATCAAAACTCTCACTGCAGCCCTGTCACTGCAGGTGATACAGATGGAAGTGCAACAATCACCATGAGTTTTTTTCTGTCTTCACTGTTGAACTGCACTTCCACCCACCTGTTCAACAGTAGGCTTTTACTCTCTATCAAACTTTTCCTTTCTGTTGCTAGTAATGTATATCATGTTGGATGCACCAATCTGACACGGAGCTACTTCTCATCCCCTTCTACCTTCTGTGATATTTTTCAGAGACATATCTGCCTATCTCCATTGGACAAAAGAGCAGAGAACTTTCAGTAAGAAAGTCAGTGGCACTGACTGAATGAGAAAAGGCACTATAATCATTGTGTAACTCATTCAATATGGAGTTTTTTGCTTACCCACACCTACAGCAGAAAACCCAGGATTCAGGTGTTTGCAAATGCTGCCTAAAATGTCAATATCCAGTCACCAATCATTCTATACACAAAACTATCCTTTCTGGCTCAGGCAATCCTTGAACTGCGAATCTGGCAGCTGAGAGAACATACTAGGCAAGTACCACCTTGTTCTTACACTCCTCCTCAACATAGTGGTGCAACAGTAGGCTCACTATTGCCTGCTGTCAGAGACAGGGTATCAGGATCCTGGTAACATCTTCTGTTACATTCTCGTATTTTGTACAGTCTGTTCAGAGCAATGTATGTCACAGCAACATACTGTCAAATTATATGGGTCAAATCATGATACTCTCGCTATGGTAAGAGTCTGCTTCACACTCAGGCCAGGCTTATAACCACTGATATCTATGGAACTGTCAGGAACTGTCATGCTATATCAACACTTCCATGTATTAGCAGTATGCAATAAGTATTTTGTATATTGTATACAATATTGTATACCGTATACAACATACACCCCATTTACAATTTTGGCTACCATTATTCTGCACCACATTTAACAGAGATGGGGCATTTTCTGTGAGAATTCCTGGAGCTTTTACAACTTTATCCCTGTTTCATCACAATGTTTGCCAGCCAGTTTTGAAAGGTAAGAAAGCTGTAATAAAACTCAAAAGCAAAGACCCAGCTCGGCAAGCTGGGAAACACAACCTATTTTGATTTCATTCATGGCCTTGTCTTTCCTAAGAACATAAATATATATTTCAAATTTCAGAAATATATTAATTATAACTTTACCATGACTATGAGATTTTCTGAAGTAGGGCCTAGTGCTTCCAAAGACTCTGGTTCATCTGTTGGCCTCTTGTAATGGAAAGCTGTTCCAGCAACATCAAACTTTCTTGGCCAGTCAATAGTCCAGGCACCATTAATATAGTAGTCATCCTCTTCAGATTTTAAAGCTTAAAAAAAAATACAAGCCACCTAAAATTTGAAAGCAGCATTTATAATGGAGAAGCCATTGCAAATTAATCTACTAATCTGTTCGAAGTATGTGAGCTTCAGCTCATTATCACTAATTTTTCAAGCACTATAAAGCCTTTTCTTTAGCCCTGGTCAAAATAGCACAGTTTGCAAATGCAGTTTGACAATATTGCCTCTGCAATAATCTTCAATGTGCAAGTACACTCTGCAGATTTCAATATGCAGATGCTATATGGAACAAAACAGAATGCCCCATGCAACTTGCAATATATCTTCAACTTCAAAACCAAGCCCATGTGCAATGTATGCTGTTCTACATAAGATATATGTAGATCAAATGAATAATCAATTTTTAACCTAATCTTTAGGTTAAGAAGTTGAGGCATGGGATAGGTATCTCAGACAATGTGCAGAGGAAGAAAAGAGAAGGAACCTTGAGTCTGAAGTATGGTGCCAATCAGCTCTTACTTTGTTGCTTTCGTCCACTGTTTCTTTTTTCCTTCTTAAAGCGTAAATCCCAGATATTTCTACTACAAACCCAAATACTAGCTACTTAATCTGATAAGTATTTTATTATTCCTAATTTATGGCCTTAAATCATAAACATACTTTGAAAAACATGAATTTCTTAGCTAACCAACCAATTCGGTTGGACAAGGACATATTGTTCAGGGATTTATATTTTATATTTTATCAATAATATTAGATTAAGTTTCTCAATATGAAACAGACTTTGTACTTAAGGTGAATGTTATGTTAATTAGACACTACTTGACTTATAAAGTGAATATTCTGTTTATTAGATACTGACTTCTTGACTTAATGCAAAGATTACCAAATTATTCAGCATTCATATTTACTTTAAATAAAATATGCTCTTAAATGCAAAATGATGGTTGGAAATACATGACCAAACAGCCATGCCATTTTTGTTGAGACAAATAACTGACTTTACTAGAGAGGGATCAAACTCACATCATAATCATAAGGAGTAAGACAACTTACAATCAAGTTGTATTCTCAACTACATCTGTGTGGACAGATGGTTTACCTTACACAGTTAGGGAAAACGTCTCAATGATGCTCAAATTTTCTAAAACAGATTAGAGAGCATTCATATGAGCAGGAGATAGCCGGAGAGGCAGTAATGTTGTGTTAGTGACAGCCATATTCATCAGGGATTAGTAAGCATTGCCATCAGCACCGTAAGGTCTGAAAAGGAACGTCTTTCCATAGCATAAATTTTATCAACTTCCCTGGATTTACTTGGGAAACACTCATGTGCTGAGTGAAAAAACTTGCTCTGACACATGCACTTATCTGGAATTCTCAAAGTAATTCAGATTCCTTATTGTCTATATAGGTTTTGTAGTACAAGAAGGAGATGTTAAAAAAAGTGAGCATAGGAGAACAAGACAAATTGCAAGCAGTACTGCACTAACAGAAAGGAACAGTACTTCATTATTTATCTATTTTACATGGGTATATGAAATAACTATGTTACAGCTGAACATCAGTATTTAGTTCATCAGTGGTCCTATTTCCACATAGCAAATATTTCTATCCATCCTGCTTTTACAAAATCTAGCTTACTTAAAAGAAGGTCACAGGGTCTCCCAAAGTTACCAAGACATACTGAAGTCTCTCTTACTGTGCCACTCAGTCCCAAACATTTTCTTGTCAGTATGTCTAGTATCTACTAAGAGCAAATAATGAAGCGAATTCTTTATTGTTTGAGACTTATGAACAACAAAGGAGACATTTAAAAGAGCGCAAGAAAACAAATGTTCTCATACATGTTTATATAACTAATAATTCTGAAATTACATGCTATCAATCGTATGTACGCTATATACTCTTAAAATAACATATATCCAGAAGCAAAGCATCTCATTTTTTTACCTGACTGCCAAAGAAAAATGCATTTGCATTTTGTAAAAAGATTTACCTAATGTCAGTTGTTATGCATAGGTGAAGGCCACACCGTTGTGAAAAGCATTCCACATAGTACAATTACATGACAATGATGACACAGTGGCATAATGCTGTTAGCATATGAGACAGAAGGAACAAGTTAATGTCCTAATCAAATCATTTATGAGAACCTGAGAATGAAGAAGCCCACAGAAAATTAGCACGCAACACCCTGTTGCATAAGGGGAATATAAGGGAAGATGTCACCCTGGATCAAACCATTTAAAGGAAGATACCAGCATTACTAACCACACATTTTTCAGCAGCTCTGAAAACAGGCAATTTTGTTATTGCTGGGTTATTTGCTGGACAGATCAGTTTAAAATACTGAATTATTTATGTAGCTGCAGAAACATGCTTTTGCTGCCACAACTCTAGGAGCCACACTGGTGCAGAAGTCAGCACATTGAAACCATGGGATGTTTCTTGCAAGTTAGTTTGAAAGCCTGCAAATGGAAATGAACAACGAAGAAACTTTGAAGCCAGTGTGATAGAGAGGGGGTTATTTTTAGCTTTTTTTGTATACTTCCAAATGGAGAAATTGATTTCTTAGACTGTGGTCACATATTTGGCAGCAGTGCACATAAAACAAAATACAATAATATGTGTAAATGGTTATTTTCAGCTGAATTGATTCTCTAATATGGTTCACGGTGTTGCCACACAAACAGTTGTCCTGGAACAACAGTGGGAACTCCATAAAGACAGAGTAAGAGCTGTGAAGTTGACACTGCCACTAAAGATATATCCATAAAGCAATACCTTTGAGGTATGTATTTTAATGTAATAAACTCATTTTTAACTACCATTGTGATTGTATAGTTCTTTTAAGGGAGCAGACAAATTAGAACCCTTCCTTTCCCCAGAAATTGGTGATCCTAAAATAGTGATCTAGTTCACGCTCACAAAACAAAAGATCCCATCGCAAAATGAAATGGCCCCTGTAACTTAGTAAGATTTTCTTTCCTTAGGATATAATGGCACCTTTGAAAGTCGAAAACGCAAGAAGCTAGTGAAGAAGAGGAATCCCCCATTCATGTAGTCAGGGCTTCTGCAGCATGAAGCAAGGTTGTGTGGAGAGAGCCTGAAACTCAGGAAACCCCATGAAATTGTGACAAGCACATAAAAAATGTGTTTATGTACCACTTCGCATTTTTAGGTCTGTGGCCAGATTAAATACCCATGACATCTGTATTTTTTATTTAAGCCAAAAAATTTACATTTTTCGTTCATTTTATACAGACGGTGCCAATCTAAATTCTCTTCCAGATCACTTTCCTCTGCCTATAAAATAGAGGAATAACAAACACGGTTGTAGTAGCTGAGTTATCTTCTTTGTTCTGGTTTTCAGCTGCCCATGGAATGGTTCTTAGCAGAAAATGACCATGATAGGATGCATTGTATGCCTCTCTTCCACCACCTCTGTTTGAAATGTCAGTATAGGATATATGAGCAACCTTACCCACAGTGTATTTTGACATGGGGGAGGGGCCACGGGAAGTGTGACACTGAAAGAATAATAATGTCACTGGAGCAGGGACATTATTATTCCTGCAGAATCCAAGGAGACTGATTATCTGCTGAATTTCAGAAGGGTGGGGGCAGACAGAAAGAAAAGCAGTCACCCAACAGTAAAAGGTACCATTATCATCAATATAATCAGTTTAGGAATTAATGTACCTAGGGGGATAATTGGCCTTCAAACTCACACTTACAGGCATCATAATCCTTTCCAACACATTAGTGTTATATGTATCAAAGTACATGGAGTACAAACTGACAAAAGTAGCCTCGTCAGCTGCTATTCATCCTTAACAAGTAATAACTTCTGGTTGTGCTAATCTTTTAGTTTGCTGTACAACTAATCAGGTCTCTAATCAGGTCTCTAATCTGGTTTCTAAACCAGAAAATACACCTTCAAATCACAACATAAACTCTGACTTAATAACAGTCTGCTATTTAAACCATGCTCTTACCAATGTAGTTCTTTGACATTGCCACTTCTCTTATTTCAATGTGCACAGAACCTCTTGGAATTTGAATCACTTCCATATAGCCTATAAGACAAAGGTAGATTTTATTTGTTGTTGTTCACGTTAATATTACTCATGAAACTAACTATTAATAAATTATTTACGACTAAAAATTGGTATGAGATACATTTTCTTTCATGTGATATAAGGGAAAACTCTTTATATTTCATACAAAAATTTGAAAGTGATAGCAAGAACTTACCATGTAGTCAGGAATTCCTTTTTTAAGTGCTAATAAAGTCTCTTCAACAGTGTATCACAAGTAATTAAGGTACAAAATGACCGTACGATCATAGGATAATTCATGCTGGAGAGGACCTCAGACAGTCATTTAGTCCAACTTCCTGCTACAAGCAGCGTCAGCTAGGAGATCAGACCAAGTTACTCAGCACTTTATCCTGCTGGGTCACAAAAAACTCCAAAGATGGAAACTGCACAACCTTTCTGGGCAGCCTGATCCATTGCTGAAGTGTCCTCCTGGGGAAAAAGTTTTTCCTTCCATTTGGTCAGCACCTGTCTTGTTTCAATTTATAGCTATTGTCTCTTCTCCCATGACATACCCACCACTGTGAAAAGCCTGGATCTGTCTTCTCCATAACCTTCCCGTAGACAGTGGAAGGCTGATACTACGTCCCCACAACCCTCCTCTTCTCCAGGCTAAATAAGCCCAGTTCTCTCAGCTTCTTCTCACACAGGGGGGAAGCACTCCGAGTCCCAATAATCTTAGCGGTGCCTCACAAAACTGAACTCACTCCAGTGCATCAATCCTTTTCCTGTGTTCAGGAGCCTAAAACTGACAACAACACTAAGATTGCAACACTAATGTCTTTTTTGAGCTAAGCTTTAAACTAATTGCCCATATGCATTTCCTGAGTTTTTAATAAGATCAATTTAAGAGACATTTCTGGATTCTTTCTATTCTAAAATTTAATGTATGACTAAACATCAGATTCTACCACACAAAATAAAAACATACACAACGTTACTCTTACTATACCACCATAACTAAATAATTAAAAAAACTCACCTACTTCTTTTTAAGTGCATTAAAGACGAGAACTAAGTATTCAGTAATGAAACATATTGATGTATTTGACATAAATCCAAACTAATACAGAAAAAGGAAACAATGAGACAAAAGGAAACAACGTGAAGGACCAGCAGCAATGCCATGCTGAAAATCAATGCAGCATTTGTATTTGCTAAACAGTCATCTGAATACATTGTGCAATAGAATGGACATATATGTGCATACCTCCTCTGGGCAATGAATCATTGAAGAAACCTTCAACGGCTTCACATGTACTCCCATCTCCTCCACAAACACGGCATCTATCTTCCTTAGCATCAGATCCCAAAATATTATCACAACCTACATGCTGAGAGCAGATAAGAACAAGTATTTTAACAGGATGATGGTCTTGCACCACTACCTTCATAGGGTTTTTTTAAGTGTTTTCTCTGAAGTTTGAGATACTCATTTCTTCTTTTTATCTACTCTGGTTTTGATCTTCTTTTTATCTGCTCCGTGTTCCATCTACATTGCTTTGCTACAGTAAACATTTGCTGTGTGTTCCTTAAACATATATGCAGCATAAATACTATTATTGTTCCCAAAGGCATTTACAGCTTCATAGACCACATTTCCACATGCTCGAGGCAAAACTTGCAATTATTTTCATAATTTTGAATGTAAAGTGTAAATGACTTCACTGTAAGAATGAATGCAGAATGAAACTTAGTGAAAGGTTGAATTATGCACTGTATTAAATAGGACTCAACAGCCTTTGAAAAAAAGAAGGGTCTATAACTGATCATATAATGTACATTACATTTCTGATTATATACGTGAGAAATCTATGTACAGTGAACAATGATTAACTTCCTATAGTTTACTGACTCAACCTTACTACAAAGCTAATAAAAAAAGAGGCAGTTGGATTCTTTTAAAAAAAGGGGGGGAGAGAGAATGAACAAGTAGGATGTAAACAGAATGAACATTGCAGCTTTCCTATTTTTTCCAGGATTTATATAAAAAAAGCAGGCAGCTACATAACTTTGTTTCCTGTCTAGCAATATTATCTACCGTCTTGTAAACAGGTAATACTAGGTCATAAGAGAAGTTACAGTACTTTAAATAACTGACAAAAGCGTATTACTCTAACAATTTACATTTCAACTTTCTGATTCACCTAGAAGACAGAGGCACTAAGAGGTACAACTTTATTACATAGTTCATTGTCAACTTAAGACTTAGTCAGATAATTAGTTTCAGAAGATTTCTCACAACTACTAAAATCTTCTTATTGTATAAAGGACACCAGAATTCCACAGGTTATATTTCTTGTGCTTTCTTTTTGGTTAGTTTACTAATGCATGGCAAATGTTTTTGATCTCATCATGGTAATCAATAAACATATATATTCAGCCCTCAATTTAGCAAAGAACTTAAGCTTGGGTTAAGCTTCAGTTACGTTAGTGGTTTCAATGAAATCAAATCATTTTTAGAGTCACCAGCACTGCTCAGGTGTCTAATACACAATAAAATGCTTTGCCAAACTGAAGAAGCAGTGGAATTGTTTGGAACAGGATGAACTAGTTAGAGGGAAAGGGATTAATACGTTCACATTTACTGTTTTTCAGCCAGAGTGGTGTACTAATTGGAAGACAAAATGAAGGATTCTATGAATGGCTGTGAGAAGCTACTGTATTTCAAATTATTTTTCTTATTAATGCAATACCTTTTTTATCTTTTTGTCTCAATCCTACTCATTTGTTAACAATTTGACCTGTCAACACTCTCGTTTCATGTAAGTAACAGTTAAGTACCATAATTAAATGTAGGAGATAGCAGAAACAACAAAGTAATCCGTAAGTACTTTATAAAACATTTGTAACCTTGCATTCTCCATTGATACAGATATCTAGTGAGTCAGCATTGCACTGAGTCCCATCTATTACTGCAGGAGCACGTTCAGTGTAAAAATTATAACCTTCAGCCAAGCAGTTTAATGCACATGGTTTAACCCCACCTGGAAAACAAAAACAAATTAAAAAACAAACAAACAAACAAACAAAACCCCCAGAAATCGTGAAAAGTTAACAATTAGTTAAAACTATATATCCATAAACAGATCTGAAATTTATAATCTTATCTCATATCTGACATATACAATGCATACACTTTATTTAACTACCCTTTATTGATTTCTCTATTTGACTGTTCCTTCTTTCAAAAGAGAATATTTTGCATAGTAAGATATTGCAAGGTTGGCTGCCTCCATAACAATTCCATTACGTTAATACAACCCTAATGATTATTGAACAATTTGAAACAATAAGGATACCAGTTCACCATTTGAAAGACAAGAATAACAAAAGAATGTAGTGTTACAAGTATATCAGGATAAATTTCAAAACCAAGATCAGACTATTTGAGTTATGAATATATAGAATCATAGAATGGTTTAGGTTGGAAGGGACCTTAAAGATCATCGAGTTCCAACCCCGCTGCCATGGGCAGGGACACTTCCCACTAGACCAGGTTGCTCAAAGCCCCATCCAGCCTCGACAAATTTAGTCCTATGGAATTACACTACAGCTCAGACCACGTCTTCACAATGATCCTTTTTAGGCTTTTAATCTATAAAGAGTAAAATCTTTTAATCTAAGAGTAAAACCATACAAGTCAATAAAATACAAAAACACAAGGGGGAACGTTGACTTATTCACTCAAGGTTCAGAACAGGAAAAAAGAAAATAATAAAAGGGCAACCTATGAATGTTGAACAAACACAGAAACATAACTAAACTTGAATTAACTGTCTCAAAGAGAAAAACAAATTACAACCTTATTCTGCACAGCAAAATACCCTTTTATTGCACAGTGGTCTCATTTATAATTCAATTATTGAAGTAGTATTTAGAGACTCCTATAAATGCTTTTACTTCTTTCTCCTTTTCCTATTATTCTGACCTTAAGAAATGAAAAATGATTCTGAGATTTTTTTATACGGAACTCAGCCCTGTAGCATGAAAGGCATGTACAGATCACCTATGGAATCTCTAATTCTATTGCAACGGCTGGTGGAGAAGGGCTCTGTATTTTTAAAGTGGAGCCCCTACAGGGATGCTCACGCCCCTCCACAGTAAAACAAATCTCTATCAGAACAGAGATGGCTCTTCTGCAACATTTTCAGCAATTGACAAAAGTACAAGCTTAGCAAACTCAACTCATTATATTTTAATCAAAGCATTCTATTTACAAACATTAATCTCTAGATAACATTTATATAATTTTGAAGACTTCACGTATGATAGCATTTTTGCAAAACAATTACCTCCAGTGTAGGGTTTCCAGTTATAATACTTTCCCCGGAAAGGCATATTGTCAAAATCTGCACATTGCTTTTCTCGAAAATCACGGGCCCCTGAAGGACATGGCTATAATAATAATAAAGGGAAAAAAAAAAAAGGTTATTATCTTCCAAATATCAACATAAAAGGAAATGCTTATAGGCTTATATTGCAAACATAATCACTGAAGAGACTCAGGAGGTGGTTTATCTTGTGGCTCTGATTCTGAAACTTGCTTTATTCCTTTACACTGGGAATGTCTATTTTGCAGTCTTAGGCTGGCATGAAGTAACTGAAGTAATTTAAACAAAGGTAAGTGTTACATAACAGTTTACATAAATCAGAATCACGTCAAATTATGCTTCACAATCAATCCATCAGCTACCTCCTTATTAACACACCCTGAAAACAGCTGAAAAAATTAAACTAAAATAATTTTGGTAAGAACTGTAGGCTCAGCTATACTGTATTAAGCAGCTGTACTGAGACATGTTATTAAGACGTCAAGAAAAAAATTAAAACACTTTCTAGAGAGCTATATCACCTCTGCTTACTTGTAGCCTTGACAAAAACATTGTGCTAAGGCTGAGAATGAGAACAGATATAATGTTTGGCTCCGATTTTTACTGGTCTCCAAACGTGAAGGAATAAAAACTGCTTTCATTTAAATTTTCATTACTTTGCATTACCAATTACAAAACTGTAAAGTATCTTTTCTACTTGGAATAAGGGTAGACGTAAGTGAAATCAACCTCAGAAAGAATTATAGGAGAAACAGAATTCTTTGCTATTTCTCACATTTTTCATCAGCAGGTTGAAAATACTAATGACAACTAATCTTGAATACACCCAAAATTTAGACAGCACATTAAACATTGTTATCAATGGTTAAGTACTTGCTGAAATTGCAAGCTTCATCAGACAAAGTATTTGAAACACAGATTAAAATCATTTTTAGACTGGAAGAAAAAATTTGTTTGACAGAAATCAGAGGTGTTAACAAATATTACTATTTTACAAGCAACTGAAGAGTCCATTTTATGGCAGTTTTACTTGTCTTCCTATGCATCTAAGCCAGTCGGCACTGTTCAGGAATCTGAAATGCATTCAAGTGAAAGGGTGTCTATAAACATGGATGATAAAAATTTACTGCACAATGCAAATATTAACAGAATAATTATGATTCTCAGAATAAGCTATTTTAACAGCCAGCCCATTCCAATATGATTCAGAAACTTGAAAATTTTTGTCCAGTTGTGAAGCTGTTGTGATATAAACTAAAATAGTGGACATTAGACAGTATTTCAATTTTAAATTTTCTCTATTATCTCCTTCTAATTAAAAATACATTTTTGAATATAATACATTTAGCAGTGGAAAAACAGAGCAGTTTAACTACTTTAATTCAATAATCCTTCAGATGATAAAAGTGACAGTAAAAAATAACTGTGTAAATAAAATAATAAGTTTTTTTAATAGTAATACGATTTGCCTCTTTGCATCATATTCTCCAAGCAGTAGAAGGATCAGTCTTCACCAACCTCAAAGCTTGAATCCAAGTATCTCTGATACTGGTCACTACACCCAATTCTTCAGTCCCACTTGCTTAAGTACTAATTTACCTGGCTGGTATTTTAACTGCACCAAGTTCCCTTTACAAGTTAATTATATCATCCCCCCTAATGAAATCCTGAAATCCTTTTTCTAAATAGTTATACTAGGACAAAACAATAAAATATGAACATTAGTAAGCAGGATCAAGACTTCATGTTTATACTCTTAAAAAAAAATTCTCACAATCCAATGTTTGAGATGTAGTCATACTTCTTTTGTTTGATGGTTATCTTGCATGTACTTTGAGGCAACGATATCACTTCATAACCAATCTGGATAATGGGGAAGAGTAAACCCTCAACAAGTTTGCTGTTAACACAAAATAAGGAGGAGTGGTTGAAAAGCCAGAGGGTTGTATTGCTGTCCAGAGGGACCTTGACAGGCTGGAAAAATGGGCCCACAGGAACCTCATGAAGTTCAACATAGAGAAGAGCAAAGTCCTGCACCCAGGGAGGAACAGCCCCATGGCCCAATACATGGTGGGGGTGAACCAGCTGGAAAGGACCTTTGTAGAAAAGCCCTGGTGGACACCAAGTTGAATATCAGCCAGCAATGTGCTCTTGTGGCAAAGAAGGCTAAAGTTACCCTGGGTACAATAGGAGTGTCAACAGCAAGTCCAGGCAGGTGAACCTTCCCCTCTACTCAGCACGGGTGAGGTCACATCTACAGTACTGTATTTACTTTTGGGCTCCTCAGTCAGTACAAGACAGACATGGCCATATTGGAAAGAGTCCAACAAAGGGCTACGAAGGGCCTGGAGCACCTCTCATAATAGAAAAGGCTGAGAGAGCTGGGACTGTTCAGCCTGGAGAAAAGAAGGCTTGGGGAGGGCGGGGATCTCATCAATATGGACAAATATATGAAGGGAGGGTGTAAAGAGCATGGAGCCAGGCTCTTTCCAGTGGTGTGTAGTAACGGGACTGGAAACAATGGGCAAAATAGAAACACCGGTTTCTCCTGAACATCGTGTAACATTTTTTTTACTGTGAGGGTAACCGAGCACTTGTACAGGGTGCCCAGAGAGGTGGTGGAATCTCCCTCCTCGGAAATATTCAGAAGGTCTCTAGATGCGGTCCTGGGCAACCTGTTGGAGGTTTGAGTAAGAGGGGCTGTACAAGATGACATACAGGGCTACCCTTGTAAGCAAAGCAATATATTTCTTTTAGCCTATTAAATATTGATTCAGTTTTTGCCGCAATTTAAACTTCTAAAACCACTGTTTATATCCTCTTTTCTTCTTGAACACCGCTCTGGCAGTCTGACAGAAAACCAGCTACACACAAGTATGAAGAGCCTGCAGTCTCACTGCTGACAAGAATCGCAGACAAGGCTCGGAATACCTGGGAGCAGCTAAAGGAACTGTGGGAGCAAAGCCCCTCTGAAAGGTTCCTGCTTTCTTGATATTTTATCTGGTTTTGGTAATCCTGCAGATTAAATCATGCTTTCCTATACTGCAAGTACTGTTAAATGAATTTCATAAACTAAGACACCAATGATATCAAAGCTTTTACGTAACCCTGTGTCTTTGGCTTTAAAAATGCAAATCCACTAATCCACAGTCAGATATGGTGACCTTTGCAATAAAATAAGTTTCCATTTTAGTGGCTAAGTCCTCTCAGTGAATACTGACAAATGCTAGGCCTCATCTCAGGATCCTGCTCTTTGTCCAAATCATTAGTTTGAATCCAGCTTTCAGGTGGGTTCAGTAAAGTTTTCAGGTAGTCCTTACATAGAGTGCAGTCACCAAATGATAACCTGAAATCTGCTACATTCTGTTATCTAAAGCATAAAATGCAACTTGTAAATTTGTTTTTGCTATTGCATAATTTTCCTATCTTTTTTTGTATCTCACCAATATCTGACAGAAAGTAAAACTAAAGGCTATGACCTCAAAAAATGCATTCAAAATCTTCCTTGACAAACCTGATTGACTTCTACAACAAAATAACCTGCTTTGTTGATGTGGGGTGAGCGGTGGACATTGTCTACCTGGATTTCTCCAAGGCTTTTGATATAGTTACCCAATACCTCTTCCTCGAGAAACTGATGTGCTACAGTCTAGAAAAGTGGTCTGTGGGGAACTGGGTGACAGGCTGCACGCAGAGGGTTGTGGTAAATAGCTCCTTTTCTGGCAACCTGTAGCAAGTGAGGTTCCTCAAGGATCAATATTGGGCCCAACACTGTTTAATATCTTCACAAGTGATGTAGACGATGGGATCAAGTGTACCCTGATGAAATTTGCTAATGATACCAAACTGAGTGGGGAAGTAGACATTTCAGAAGGGAGAGCCACTCTGCAAAAAGACATGGATAGGCTGGAAGAGTAGGCAAACAAGAACCTTATGAAGTTCAACAAAGGCAAATGTAAGGACTTGCACCTGGGAAAATATAATCCAGGAGCACAGTACAGTTTGGGATTTACCTGGCTGGGGAGCAGCTCTGTGGAAAGGGACGTGGGGGTCCTGGTGGACAACAAGCTCAATATGAGTGAACAGTGTACTGCTGCAGCAAAGAAAGCCAACAGGATGCTGGGTTATGTCAACACAGGCTTCTCTGGCAGAGATGAGGAAGTCATTACCCCACTCTACTCAGCACTTGTCAGGCCACACCTGGATACTGTGTTCAGTTTTGGACCATGTACGAAATAGATATAGCTGGAGAGGGTCCACACAAGGGCCACAAAGATATAGAAAGACTATGAAGACATATGAAAGGCTGAGAGAAATGGCTTTGTCCAGCCTTCAGAAAAGAAGGCTTAGGGGAGACCTTATAACCATATTCCAGTATTTAAAGGGTGGCTACAAATAAGATGGAGACTCCCTTTTTACAAGGAGTCACATGGAAAAGACAAGGAGTAATGGGGACAAGTTACTTCTGGGGAGATTCCAATTGGACACGAGGAAATTTTTCCACAATGAGAATAATCAGACATTGGAATAATATCCCCAGGGAAGTGGTGGATTTCCCAACATTGGAGACTTTTAAGATTCAAATGGACAGGTTGCTTGGCCATCTTGCCTAGACCGTGCTTTTGCCAGGAAAGGTTGGACCAGATGATACTTGAGGTCCCTTCCAACCTGGTATTCTTCTATGAAAATCACAGGTATAGAAATGTAAAAATGTTACTGCAAGGTAAGCTACGATATGCATTTACAAAATGTCAGCTCTTTGGCACTGTCTCCTTGTGTAAGGTTCTCTTTTTGCCAAAGTAAATGTGCAATAACTGCTTCTATTTATTGGGTAAGATATTTCACTTTTTTCATGCAGTTACAGCACACGGATAACCATTTTCAAGCAACAGGCTGCTTGTGTTTTCAAACATGTTTCACTTTGGGGAGATTGCAAGTCATGAGGCAGGAATCTAACAAATGCGTAACAACCTAAAATCAGGTCAGAAGATGAGGAAATAATTAAAAATTTAAGTTAAAAAAAAGCATTGACTTTAATAAGAACTTAAGAAATTTTAAGATTGAAGCAAAAAAAAAAATCATCTAGAGTGTTAGCAAATCATTGAACGAACACTGACATGACACCAAACATCTTATCTCAAAGAAATCTGTCTATGTTGAAGCTTAAATTCAGACAGATTTCTGATATTGAACTGAAATAGAACTGTGTTTCGTGTTAATAAAGGGCTATATGACACCTCACAGAAGACAAGAAACAGAGCCAGAAGGGTGACAGTTGAAACTCAGGTACTGTTCCAAGAGAAAGCTCTGCACGAGAATGCATTTTAGAAAAAATAGTCTTGTAGATATTAAAATTATAAAAGCAACAAACAATATTTATGAACGTATGCATAATGGAAGGAACCAACAAAAACCATTTGACTACATTCTATTAAGAGAAAAGATTAAAGAACAAGAATCTTTTAAATCAGACAGTCAGTTACTCTGAGTAATTATGTGCCTTGCAATTCTATTAGATTTTGCATATTTATTTTTTTTTAATTAAAAATAGTTTGGTTGGAAAAATACGTATGTGTTTTTCAGAGACAGTGTGGTTGGTGACAGAAAATAAGTTTCGGATGAGTCTGTTCTTTCTACCACCCTTTTGTTTCCAGAATTCATTAGCTAATGTTCTTTTCTGCTGATCTCAATGTTTCCATTAGCAGATGCCTTTTGAATTAAGAAGTCATATATGGCTTTGGAAGTGTTTGATGAGAAATAAGCCTAGTAGGAGTGTGCGCGCTGTTTCCAAAGAATTAAAATGGTCAAACGAAAGGGCAACAGAACTAACTCATCTCTGAAAGAAAAATTAAGTCAAAATGTGGGGTTTTTTTGTTTATGAATTGTTGAAGTTTTAGGGAGCATTACGTTTACAATTACAAATGGGCAATGAATGTTGACACTGCCAAATAAACTTCAACAGAAAAGATATAAAAAAAAGAAATGTTTTTCATAAAAACAATGACAGATTTGCATGCTGTTAACACTTACATTAATCAAACATACCATTCCATTAAAAATGTCAAGGGCTAAGTACTATCATAAATCTTGAAACAAAATCTACTAGTCTCAGCAATTCTTAGTTATGTAGAACCTTAAATATTACTATAAAAGAAGTAGACTACAATCGTCAAAACCATTAAGGCAGTAAGTTTAAACTTCTGTAAGAACCAATATGTTTATGCACTGGAAAACCATTCCCAAAAAATATGCCAAAAAAAGGATTCACAGTCAAACTGTAAGAATGGCATTTCCAAATTGCGTGGTCTGAGTTTACAATTGTTCAAGATTTGTTTTTAAGACCTGGACAATGAAATGTAAATTTTCCTTTCCAATAGCTTGTTTAAATTATTGATTGAAATCTGAGTACAGGTAGGGAATGAACATTTTGTAATAGAGGACTATAACTTTTAAAATATTTTGACAAATTGGAGCAGTGGTTTGAAATAAAGCAATGGATGCAAATTACTACAGTTGAATAGGAACAATCAACTGTGCAAGCACAAGCTGACTGATGACTTCCGAAACAGCAGCTCCTAAGAAAAAGATTTGGGCATTACAGATCAACAGAGGCTAAATAAATATTGCAGTAGTCTATAGTAGTCTGCAAACACAGGAAAGGCTCCCATAAAGGGAATATTATCAGCTGTCTTCTTACTGGGGAAAGAAAGCAAGAGTCTTAAAGGATGGGAAAACATACACTGTATTTTATGAAAATTGTCCTGACAGCAAGGATACTGAAGAGTCCTAATGATACCACCCAGACTGGAGCAATTTCAAAATAGGTCAGCCGCCTAACCATCAGTTAAGAATGGTTTAATGACAGTTGATTTTGCCTTGGAGCTAGGGAATAGTCTGAATGGTCTCCTCAGATACCTTCTAGATGTTCCTTCTGTGACCCTACAAGCTTCCTCTCAGTAATAAATTAATAGAGAATAAGGGAAGCAAAACCAACTAAGAATAAAACTGAAAAGTGCCTGACAATAAGAAATAAAATATGATAAGAATAAAACAAATCCTAGCAACGTTTCAACGGTATCATTAGGTAGCTATGGTACAATTGTTAATAATAAAAAAGCAATAAAAAATTGTTGTATATTTGGAGGGAGCAGGATTACGCATCAAGTAAACTTTCTTGTATACTAGTTACTGTGGCAGACACTAAATAATATGGAGATAAACATTTAAATAAGAATGCCTGGATATTACCTCACAAGAGTCCTCAAAGAGTTAGGTGAGGAGGGCTCCAGTGTGCCAGTCTCCATTTTTTAACAAATCTTAGACTGTGTGTACAAACCGAATCAGTGCTAATGTAAAAAAGGTCATTATTTGAAAATGACAAATAGAATACTCTAGGTTAGTTAGCCTGATATCTTGCCCGTGTGAACAGAGCAGCTGTGATTAGCAGTAGGAGAGTAATTTTTAATTTGGAAATTTGTAACAATGAGAATAACCTCCACAGAGAAGTTTGCAGAACTAATACTTACAATAGTTAGTAATGATTATAAAAATAAGTTTTTTCAAAGAACCACCATATTAACTGTTGTATTTTTTTCCTGAAATATATCCAAAGGCAAACAGGTGAAACAACACCTTTGAGTACAGACTGTCCCACTGTTAGCAAGCTTTGAAGCTAAAATAATATGAAAGTCTGTTTAGGTTCATAGTGCTACTGACTTGGAAACTTACTAGTGAAATTCTTTACTGGTGGGTACTTTTTTCTGGTTCAATTTTTAACTTACTTGAATTTGTAATTTAGGTTCATAATTTGATTTTATACATTTATACTCTTCCCCACCCCCTCAGTGGTAGTTCATTATTTGATGGGCTCAGCTCTAAAATAAAACTGCATATATAAAAAGGTATAAAAAGGCTAAGAGGGTTTAAATGTGTATTCATAGAGGATACTTACATTTGTGGCACTTCATGTGGTATACATATGACCTGCAGCTCAAGAAATCTTTAGACACGCAGCTTCTGGAAATTCATATCGTATATCTATGGGAAAGTCATGCCTTGGCTGCTAAAAGTTTTTAATTTTTCCCTAAACACCTGTTATTTGCCACTGGGCTAGACAGACCTTTGCTCTGATGTGGAATGCTCCTTGTTCACCTTTAACATGGATGCTCAAGTTGAAGTCATTCCAGCTGAGTATCGCATTGAGATAGGGATCCTAACATTTAGCAAAACGCATAGGGTGCCTGCAAAATAAAACGGCCCTAAAGGACTGTTTGCCAATAAAATGCAGGATTCACAGCTCTTCTGAAGTGGGAAAAAATGCACATATTGCTGCTAAAATGTAAAGCAGACAAGTTCATTATACATTTACGATGGAACAAAATTTACTTACATCAGTATTACAGGAGCGATATCGCTTCCTTTCTCCAAGACAATATTTGCCTCCACCTGAAGGCCTGGAAAGACATGTTTTATGTGTTAGTATATGCATTAATACAAATGCAAGTTCATGAGATATACTAAAGCATTATTAGTATAAATACAAGTCCAAGAGATATATATTATGTAAATAAAAGTAGAAATACATGGAAGTTTTAAGGTGACATTTTAAAATATTTTATTTAATAAGAATTGTAACATTTACTTGAACTGGAGCAGATACAAAACAACACTGGGTGCTTGAAAATCATCACTCATATGGTATTCATCTAGTTTGCATAGATCCCAAGCAATACAGTTACATCGTATTTTGAACATACTAAAAAGGCATTGTTGTTAATTCCTTGATTGCTTGGTAAAACTAGAATGAGGAATGTGTAAACAACCTATGTGATCCTTTTTTTTTTTTTTTAATCTTGTCATATTACTCTTGAAAATACAACAAAATGAAGAAACACTGCCTGCTAAACGCTGGAGCGAGCAAAGACTGTATTTTCTATTTCAAGAAACTGATTCTGATTTGAATTAAGCAGTATTAAATCTGAGGAACTCCAGAGGAAGCAGGTTTCTATTAGTGTGAATAAGACATTGGCTCTTAAATTCCCAAACTGTTCAAGAACCTTATCTATCTTCCACAGAGGTCAAATAATGAATTAACATTGGCTTAAATGTTAATCAGACATCAGCTCTTTGGCTCATAACTTGAAAGCAGAAAGGAAAAATACTTGGTGTTTGTTTTATAATAAAGAAATAAAAGAATTTACAATTAACTAAAAACAAAATCAATACTATTTTTCACATTACAAATATTTAACCAGGCAACCCTATCCTTGAACAAAAAGGAATTTTTTTTCCTAATGCAGACACATCCCCCACAAATGCATTTGCTTGCTGTACTGTTAAACATTTAATGTTTATTCACCTTTCAACATACCAACCCATACACATGGTGACAGGAGTAGTTAAAAAATCTTAGGAAATTACTCATGCTCCAAACAAACATTTCACTAGCATTTTTACACACTGCTGTGAAAAAAAATAGTAATTCAATTTATTATTCTCTCTGTAACATAGTCTGACATGTTATTGATGAACATAGATAATTTTCGCTTTTGAATCCATTCAGTAAGTAGTGCTGTTTTTCAGATTTGATAGTTATTGCTAATGATAGGAGCTGAACAGACCACCTTAAACAGCAGTAATGTCACATTATGATGTCTGTCTTGCAGCACGCAGAGTAAAGCTGATGTACAGCCTGGCTTGCAAAACATGGGTACAAGAAACAAAGAAACTAAGTGTACAGAGAGTAGAAGATACGAAAGGAGTGACAAAAGCCACAGAATGGTTTTTCATGCAAGAAGCACAAAAGCTTCATGTTTTCAAGAAAAAGTGGTCTTAAAAACTGTTAATGGTGATGGAAACAGCAATTACGGGACATGACAAGAACAAAGTACAGAGTAATAAAACTATCCATCTGCAAAGGGCTGTAGCTGTGATAAGGTAACCAGAACAGGGCAAGCAGCAACAGAAAAAAGCAGTCATTCATTCAGCAAAGAACAGCAATGGAAATAAACACGCATTCTTCACCTCAGAAGTGCCACTGACTGGGAGAGGAGCACTTACCTGACAGACCTCCTCTGGAACAGTGCTCAGGACATTGGAAAGCAGACAGATGACAGGACCAGTACAGACACACAAAACAGATCAAGCTGTAGTGGAGAAGCTGACCCCTCTTGAGAGGGAGTAGATGGACCAATACAGAGTAGTGGCAAGGAGAGAAGTTGCTTACATGTTTTAAGAGTCAGTGAGAAATCACAACTAAGTGTTGGACATGACGGCATATAAATGCACTGTATGTAACATAATATTACTAACTATGGTTTATATGTAAGCAGTTGTATGCAAAAGCTTGGAAATACCGTGTTGTTTTTTTAATAAGTAACTGGCATAGTTATTTTATACCCTAGACAAGCATTAGAGATAATATGTCTTCAGAAATCTATCTAAGGCATAATTTAAATATATTTTGCACGAACAGCAAATTGCAGAAAGAAAACCATTCTGGTGACTGCTAAATATAAATCCAGCTATCTTTACAGTACATAAGACACATTAAAAATGTTAAAAGTATGTCTAGTGAACTTCTCCTGTTTAAGTGTTTCTGTCTGCTATTTTGAAGACAAATGTTGGCAAACTAGCAATACATTTTTACAGATAACATATGAAACCACAGTTTTGAATAATTTCCAAATGTGTCTTTTTGTTGGCTCTGGCTTACTTTAGCTACTTACGCTGGACTGTCACAGTGTCTTATAGATGAGGAGACTCCTCCCCCGCAGGTCCTGCTGCACTCTCCCCATATTGACCACGAACCCCAGTCCCCATCTATGCTCTGGGGCCAAGTGCCAAAAGGTACGCACTCTCCCTGATAACACCACTGAAAGATTTCACAAAAAGCACAGAATTAGCTTCCAGGCTGACAGAGTTATCAGGACAGAAAAATATAAGGGTCAGGCAATGACCAATTATAGGCATTAGCATTCTCTGTATAGATAACAAGGCTAATATTTTACTTTTTCTAGCCATGTTTAGACATTGGTGAGGGTGTGTGTGATTTGTTAATTGTCTTCACTAAGTCCTGAATTATAGGAACCTAACACACACCAGAAGTTAAAGCAAGCATACAATAAAAGATTTTCTTTTTTCTTCATACATCCTCCTTAATGTTTCACATTAAAGGAACTGCAAGTTGCTTACATTCTTTTAAACACTAAGATTCATTTCTAAGATTAGTTTAGTAAAACACCCTCCACTTAGGATTCATGATGGGGGTTCATTATGCAAAATGAAAAATTCCCCCCCGATAGGGTTTTTAAAAAGTATTCCCTTACATTTTAAAAAACAAAATCTGGATGAGGTTATGATGGAAGAAGAATTTGTTGCAGTACTTCATTTATACTAACCCTTCAGACATAATAAAAGTAGTGCCAAGGCATTAGACATGGTACAGAAAATCATTATATAACAGTCACTGGCCGCTTGTTCAGGGACAGAATGAACATGCATACTTCACTCTTGCAAACACTTAAAACGTTGCAATATTGTTACTAACACTGGACATACAAAATGACAGACAATTCGCACAAATGGCCAACTGTTAGAATAAGTTTATCATTTCCTTATCCAGAAACCTTTTTTAAACCATTCAGGAATAATCCTGGAACCCATAGTTCGATCCACAATCTGGTATCTACTGCGTCACTGAGAATCTGGAGTAGCTTGCTTAGATAACCCTTTCCCACCATTATAGGCTTAGATGACAGAGTAGAGCATGGCCTCGGGTCTACTGTGACCTGAATCCGCACATTTCACTTCCAAAAGGTGGGCATCTGCTGTTTAACTCCCTTGAATTCCCATGACAGACAAAGTAATGACCCTTTCCAAAAAGAAACCGAGAGAACTTCTGTGTCCAAAATCAGCCATATCAATTACACAAAAAGCACCACGACATGTACAGAAGACACAGACAGATAGACATATCCCTGTCCCCCCATAAGCATTACTGGAAGACTTAGTGTTGACTTTACACTAATAGGTAGAGCAAAGCCAAGCTCTTTCTTCTCCTAAGTCCTAAGGCTCACCTAAAGCCTCAGTCCCAGCAATACGGGACATATGTAAACAAGTAAATACAGCCATTGACAATGCCCTGAATTACTCCGTATATTTCTGAAAGCAACTGAAATGAGAACTTAACCTTCAGTCATTACTTAGGCAAAAAAAAAAAAATAATAGGAGTTTGATGTGAATAAGGATTGTACATGGTGTTACAGAAAATGAATAAAAATCCTCATTTTTTCATTAGAAATTTCATTTGGAATAAAACATACTTATAGACTGTCAAACGTCTCAGAGTCTAAGTGTGTAGCTCTGCAGAATGTACATTAAAATGATATATTATTATTAAAATTTGCAGCTGATCAGCACATGCACCTAGATGCAACATAGTTTTGCATAGGAACACATGCTACCATTTAATACAATATTTTCTTATTATATTATTTCCTTGCTATTTCCACATAAATAAGTGAAACCTGTAGCATTATTTTCTAGTGACATTCATTCTTGTTTCTTCTGTCAAAACATTTTTATCCTCCATGACCTCTTTTTTCTCTATATGTGCCATACCTGTTTTAAAAAAAAAGCTGCTATAATCCAGCACATTTCTGTTTACAAGCCTCATCCTCCTTCAGTTAGAGAAACAAAACCCAAGCATTACTGTGTCTACAGAAAAGATAAAAGCAGACTATCTTACATGTCAAGTTCAAAACGCATTGCCTTTTCTATCAGGTCTGGCTGAGACACAGTTCTCCTCATAGAAGCCCATATGGTGCTGCATTTCAGATTCGTGACCCGTGTGGGTAACGCACTGATGTTTTAGCTGTTGCTGAACAGTGCTTGCACACCACCGAGGCTTTCTCAGTTTGTCAACCTGCCACCCAAGTGAGTAGGGGTGGGCAAAAGGTTGGGAGGAGACACAGCTGGGACAGCTGACCCAAACTGACCAGCAGGATATTCCATACCCTGTAACATCATATTCAGCAGTGAAACTGGGGTGTTTCCAAAGTAGCCACTGATCAGAGGCTGGCTGGGCAACAGTCTGCTGGTGGGAAGTAGTGAGCAATTGCCTTTGATCTCGTTCTCTTTTTCTTTCCTTTCACTTACTAAACTGTCTATCTCCGCCCATGAGTTTTTCTCACTTTTGCCCTTCTGATTCTCTTCCCCATCCCTGGGGGCTAGTGAGCGACCAACCCGGGGGGGGGGGGGGGGGGG
>NW_009647024.1:1617551-1627851 GCF_000708025.1 Charadrius vociferus
CACTTCTTCAGAAAAAAAGCCCCACAGACACAAGGTTTCATGGAGTTATACTGAGGAAAGGAGGGTTTATCCTTCTTGGATTTACAAACTGGAGGTTTATGCCAATAAGCAGGCATCCATCAGAGGAACATACCCTTCATATGGAGCATCTCTGAAATCCAGACTTTCACTGAATGTCTGCACAACACACAATGCCGTCCATACAGTGAACTCACATTTTTAGCTATTATAGATGGCACAGGATTTTGCAATGCCTTTAATCATACAATTATGATGGATAATGAAGTATTTATGTGAATTACACATGAGGGATTAAAATCTTCTGGTTTTCTTTCCATTGCGTTGATAAATCAAGTCATAATAATTTTATTAACTGAAGACAATAATCTCCTTGCAGCATTCTATTAAAGATGCCAAACAAGTACATGAACAGTCATCCAACACTAAATTCAAAAGCTAAAAATTAAAATGCTTTTAAGAGTAAAAATGTCTGTTAATAATTTAATTAAAAATACATTCTATATATTACAAACATGTCAAGATCAAAGTTTAGAAATGAAAGACACTCAGAGTTAAAGTTAAACCCACAAGAATATCACATACGTAAAACAGAACATGAAAACCATCCTAACTCTATATTATTCTGCTTGTATACAAGAAACAGGTGCATTTTACCTGCTTTATTTTTCCAAAGCTGTGCAAAATCCCTGTAATCTCTCATTTCCTCTGCCATTCAAACACCATTTTCCACATTCCCATTTTTCCCGCGTAAAAACTCCTTAAATGCTAGTTTTTCTCCTCTACTGAAGTTAAATGTGAGGATATAATGTTCACTACAGTGCCTCAATTTTCGAGTGAAAATTTATCTTTCACCAGGAGGCAGTGATGCATACAATCTCCATCAGAGTACTTCAAAATGAACAAAATCTTCATTATTTCTAATGGGACTATAGAAATATGCTTCCTCTACAACCTCATCTGCTATAGCGAGGTAAGGACTATTGAGTAACCAGTATATGAAGAAACAAGACGATGTGACAGCTACTTCAAAACAACAATCCTTCATGAAAGGTTTAGAACTGAAATGTTAATTCTTCTGTAACATTGAATAAATAACTTTCAATTAGTTCAGCTAGAAAGACAGTGCTGATGCATTTGAATACATATAAAATGTGCAAAAAACTGTGAATAATGTAAGCAGTCTGAAATTTTTCTTATAGACATCATTAATAAAATAAAACATAATATTGTGGCACATTTGAGATCACTTTTGTATGAATATTAGCTGTTTAACAGAACTAAGATTTACAATAGTATGCTTTTAGAAAACTCACACAGGAAGTACTCTAATACTGAGGAAAATTGATTTCATCTTTGTAGGAGGCAGAAAAAAGATCAATTTAAATTTGCCATCTCAATTTTAACAATGTATTTTCAAACATTGCTTCTACAATTATTTTGCAACAAAACTTTATGTCCAATAATAACTTAAATTTACGTTATCTTAATGTCCAGTAATAACTTAAATCATCACACAATCTGTCTATTGAAACTGTCCTTTTAGCACACTGTGTTTTCACTTTTTGCACATTCGCCCCTCATTTACACTCCCAGAATGGACCTAAACAATGATGTTAGAAAAGGTTACTTTTTAATTACTTTATATTCAAAGACAAAATAAACATGCCTATCAGTTTGGTCTTGTTGTTTTGTATAAACCATTTCCTCATAGAGTCTTCTTAAAAATCTACCAGTTAGTTCACCTTCACAAACACATGTCTGGGTATACCAGAGAGAAACTTCATGTATATTTAATTTTTACAAATTAGGAAAAAGTGTACCTTTTTGAACCTAGCCAATAGGTAAAACCCTTCACCAAAGCATGAACGTATTAAAGCTTCAAACCAAAACAGATGTACGATTTCCATCAGTAGCAAGAAACCACTCTATTCTCTTCCCCTGCATGCGGAAAACAGGTGAGTAATTTATGGAAAACACTCAAAAAAACTTCAGGCAAAGGCAGACATCTACTGTGCAAAATTTCAGCCCAAAGAGTTTGGCAGGTTTATATAAACAATTGAAAGAAGGTTTTATAATACAGTGTTAGGCCATTTTTATTGTAGAAAACCCTCCCAACTCTGCCAATAACATACTAATGCACATTGCATCAAATTTGGCTTTGAGTTAATAGCTACACCAAATTTACATTACTGTAACTAAAAGCAGAAATTGACCCTCCAAATATGATGTACTCCTCTGAGATCTTCTTAGGCCTTTACAGCAGTGAACACCATTTACTATATACTTGGACAGAGTCCAGCAAAATAAAGCCTAATCTGGTTGTGGCCTTTAGGCACGACTGCAATATAGATGTAATAATAATAATAATAATAATAATAATAATAATAATAATAAGATGATGATGATGATGATGATGATGATGATGATGATGATGATGATGATGATGATGATGATGATGTTATAGAATTGTAACCTATTCTCTTCAGCATGTAGTAATGAACTACATATTTGGAAAGAGCTTGTGTTTTCTGTTTTTTGCTATCAGGAACTATTCATTTACAGGCACCTTTGAGGCCGTAGTTTAGATACAGTTCTCTGCTGGTAACAGGCATGCACAGTTCCCCTTTGTAAAACAGTACAGGTCCTCTTATTTCCCTCTAAAATCACAGAATCACAGAATGGTAGGGGCTGGAAAGGACTTTTGGAGGTACCTAGTCCAACCCGCCTGCCAAAGCAGGTTCACCTAGAGCAGGTTGCACAGGAATGTGTCCAGGTGAGTTTTAAATATCTCCAGAGAAGGAGACTCTTGGGGCAACCTGTCCTCAAAGTAAAGAAGTCTTTCCTCATGTTGAGATGGAATTTCCTGTGTTCCAGCTTGTTCCCGTTGCCCCTTGTCCTGTCAACGGGCACCACTGAAAAGAGTCTGGCTCCGTCCTCTTGACACCCACACTTTAGATATTTATAAGCATCGATAAGATCCCCTCTCAGTCTTCTCTTCTCCAAGCTAAACAGACCCCGGGCTCTCAGCCTTTCCTCATAAGAGAGGTGCTCCAGTCCCTTGATCATCTTCGTAAGCCCTTTGCTGGATTCTCTCAGTAGTTCCTTGCCTTTCTTGAACGGGGAAGCCCAGAACTGGACACAGTACTCCAGATGTGGCCTCGCCAGGGCAGAGTAGAGGGCGAGATTAATATTCTTTGACCTGCTGGCCATGCTCTTCTTGATGCACCCCAGGAGGGAACATTGCTGGCTCATGGTCAACTTGTAGTCCACCAGGACTCCCAGGTCCCTCTCTGCAGAGCTGCCTTCTAGCAGGTCAACCCCTAACCTGTGCCAGCACAGCCATCTGGTGTGTCAGCCACTCCTCCCAGTTTTGTGTCATCAGCAAACTTGTTGAGGGTACACTCTGTTCCCTCATCCAGGTCGTTGATGAATATGTTGAACAAGACCGGACCCACTACCGACCCCTGCGGAACACTGCTAGTTACAGGCCTCCAACTAGACTCTGTGCCACTGATCACAACCCTCTGATGATGGAACAAGATACTGATGACTGGAAGAAGAACTGATTAAAGCCTCTGGCAAGTGGACACAGCAACAGTGGCTTAAAGCATCTCAACTTGTTCCTTTTAGTCTCATGGTTCAAAACATATAAATTGAGCTAAACTGGTCATTGTCATTGGCAAGGAGTGGTGGTTCCAAAATAAACCTAGACTGTTGATTTAAGAGTAGGGGTCCTAACATTTTATTTTTGGTAGAGTGCGAAGGTCTCTCTATTTTCATTGGCTAACTCTAAGCACTCTATTTTTTTAAATGACCCCTTCAATGAATTTATTTAACATGGTTTACCAATATTTCCAAATTCAGCATGGAAGAGCCATCAGAATGATGCTAGGTCATGGGCCCTGAATGAAGCTGTCAACAAGCATTAATAAACTCTGACAGCTGCCCAAAGGCTTTCATTCTTTTTGTTTAAACATCAGATTGCAAGTCAAAATACAGTGTAATCTCTGTTGAAACTAGCTCAGCTAGCATGGCAGAAGTCAGAATGAGAATAGATGTCAGTAGTCGTTAGGAAAAAATCCAATCTAGAGCAGTAAATCTTATGGACAGATGCAACAACTCTTGGGCAGACACCAGAAATAGTCTAATATAATAAGCTCTCTTCACTTTGTACAAACCTGCACAAAATATATTATTTTGAAAAAAGGCATACAAAATTCACTTTTTTTCCAGTACATGTCCTGTAAATTAATAATTAAAATATTCTTCTCTCCTCTTTAAGATCTGCATAGATTTTGCCTTGTAATTGAGAAACACTCTTTTACTATTCTTAATCTAAAACTAGGTTTCAGAACTTTGTCTGAAACTACTGATGTACAGACATCTTCTTAAAATCAAAATTCACATGTTCAGACACAGTAGCACTGGACTTATCTATTGCAACACTGACCGTCTGTGCTTTTCTGTTAGACAGAAGAGTTTATCAGACTGAACAGCAAAGTCCTTTAAAGCTAAACAGTTATGCAAGTATATAACTGAATACCAGGAGAGTAATTCAAAGTCAAAACAGCAAGGTCACTAGGAAATATGAACTTTTAGAAAACCCTTTTATTAAGGCAACATTTTTTCTACATTGCTTGTATGATCCAGCTTATATCTGAAGGAATAAAGATTTTTTTAACTTCTAACAAAATAACAGAGTTCAGGTTCTAGATCTATGTTGTACATTTTCAAAGTCCCTGCCAGACCTAGAGTTGTAACAGTCCTTTATGGAAGAGTGTTAAAAAATTTAATAAAGATTAAAGTACAGAGGTTTTTTTAAAAAAGACTCAAAAAATATAGAGAGAGTATGTAACAGGGTGGGCTTTTTTTGATCCGGGCTATAGAATGTTACAGCGAAGATAAATGTTTTATTAAATTACATATATAAAATAATTGTGAAATAATTCTTGAGGACACTTCCATTAGGATACAAATGTATTCTGAAATAATAACTCTTTTTCTGAACTCATAGTTGCTTCTCAGTTCCATAACTTAAAATTTTCTAGTTCTTTCTTCCTGTAGCCTTTCAACAACAAATTGCCTCTTTAAACAATAAATATAAATAAAATTTGTACTCACCCCCTTTTCGATGCTCCCTGTTTGGCAAAGAGTACCTTCAGCTGCTGGAATGCTGTTCGTAACACAGCGGTTACTTTTGCTGAGGCACCAGAGCTCTCTACACACTTCCTAGGAAAGAAGGCAGAAGCAAGTTGATCAGAATAAAAGCCTAAAATTGCTTCCAGTCCTCATACACACACATATACACAAATTTATTTTGAAAAGAATACTATCAAGAACTGGGTTCAAGACATAAATCTATAGATGGTTGTGAAACATTGTGGAGCAATTTCAAAGCCACCATATTTTACCTAAGAATATTCTGCCAAAAAAAATTCTGGAAGCATGAAACTGTAGACTACAAGAATGTGTTTTTTCACACCTGCCATGCAAGTAATGTTTTATAGTTGCTTTTTTCTGGATTAGCACTAATTCTGGGCTTAGTGTATTTTAGTGTTGCTGTCAAAGTAGTCTTCAGATGTGCCGTAGTATCTCCATTACTGTCAGTATCTGCTTCAGAATTACACAGTAAAAGGATACTATTAATTTTGAAATATGAAGCAACAACAATTATTTTTGTTTGCTTTAGTTAAAACCAAAGTTTCTGAGCTCAGACTACTTGCATTCCTTTTCTGTAACACTCGCTAAAACAGTGCACGTGTATTTAGTACTAATTCAGCTATGTACTAAAATACTTCCTTTAAGCTTTTTAGATTTGCAGCTGATATTTCATAAATTATTTAGCCTATCCCATTTCCCTAACTTGTCAGTGTTAAACAAACATAGGTTTTCAAATCATCTTTCTTCCTACCATATTTTCTCATTTGGTTTTCACATTTACTCATTTAAACTAAGCCAGTTCTGTTGACATCGGAGATTCATTGTTAAAACTACCTAAGGGTTGAAATTCATAATGTGGGCATGATCCAAAGATTGTTGAACACTGGAAATCTTCCTAGTTGCTTCAGTTGCCCTTGGATTTGGCGATGTATGCAGAATGGAATCGGAAGTGTTTTGCTTTTACAGTAAATGACTTACATGATAATCTTTGTTATATTACTTTGAGACCTGTGCAAGAGTTCACAACCTGCTTATAGATATTTTCTAATTTTAAGTATTTTTTAAAATTTGAAAGATACTCAGATCTTTAAAATGACATTATGATAGTCATTACTATTTCATTTTATTTAACTGCTGCTTGAAATCATACCCTACAAATAATCCTCATATAGATTTTATTGGCTGAACCTCGGTACAAAGAGCAAAAAGGAAAAGACAGCATAAGTAAATTAAAGTTATTAGGTGTCCCCTCCCCTTCCCCCCTCCAAAGTTCATTGCTTCTCTGAGGAAATGAATAATCATCTGGCACCTAGGCTATCTTTTCTATACACATCAATGGGAACAACTGTTAAGTTTTACCCTAAGGTTCATGTTTCTTGCATTGTACTGCATATACAAATGGATTTATTTATATCTTGTTCACTATCAGCTGCAGGAACAGCTCAACAGTACAAGCTTTTCTTAAATAATGCAAAATTATTTCCAAGTTTAAAATCAGCTGATACCATTATTACAGGATTGTTAATACAGCGTATTAATTTTCATGATTGGTAGAAGCAAGGTATCTTTTTAAAAAAAACATTAAAAACATGACATATTAGAATGGTCTGAAATGATGAGCAATGAGTACTGATGATTTCTGGAGTTTCCATCCAATTTTTCACAATTAGGCCTAAGCTATTTTGTCCTATTTGGTGGGTGGCTCTATGAAAACTTAAGCAAATTGTTAAGCCTCTTTTAAGGAGAAATATTGCCACTTGTAAAAGCATACCTGGAGCCAATGTAGAACTATCTTACTTTTCAGATTAGAAATTTGCATTGAAAAATGCAAACAGTATAAATAATTACTTACTTATATTTCTGAATAAAACACTTGCTTTTGCCACTCAGCGGATAAAATTTTCAGAGTAAGATACGAACTCACAAATAAATATATGGCTTAAAATATCAAATATAACAGGGAAAGAACAGAAGATACATCACAAAGAATCTTGAAAAATCTAACTAATTATGAATTTCACAGCCATTAGGTGCTACAATTCCACACTAAACAAAATTCACATCTAAATCAACATGAATCCAAACTTCAATACAGTATGGATTTCAAAGTGAAAACCTAAAATAGGTTCCTTTCAGACTCAGTATGTGGTGCTCCTGTCATAATCCTGCCTTACTGACTTTTACATTTAATTTACTTGCTCATTTTGTTGAGCAAAATTAGCATAATATACTTGCTTATGTTTCACGTGTGATTTACATTGCCAAATCGTAATTGTAAGTGTCAGACTGGGATGATTCTACTTGTGACCTTGTCTTTATTTTGCATCTGATCAAGTTCAAATGTTTAAATTAATAGCTGTGCTGACTTTGTGAAGTTTGGTTCAATGTTCTGAAAAGCCAAAATTTCAATTGCAGCACAAAACAAAGATCTCAACCATTCCAATAAAGATAGAAGCAAACAATCCGATCTGAATAACAGTCTGGAATTTGAAAACATCTTATTTCAGGGTGATCTGAATCCAGAATTCTAGTTTGTGCTCCAGAGTTTACATGCAGAATTTCACTTTTGATATTCTTACACAAGTATACCATCTATATATATTAACATATGTGGGGAAGTAATAATTAAAACATGTATTTCATTGCCAGGCTAACATCCACAAACAAGACTATTTAACAATTTCCTTCTGATAGGATTCCTTCTGTATAGTCAGGATTCTTCGTGGTACCAGACTCCTCCAAATTCACTGAACTAACATCACCGAGACACTTTAAATCTAAACAAATAATCATATGAACTGTGTGAATTGATGGATGCAAAACTATTTTAGTCATTCATCTGTTTGCAGGATGATTCCAAGCACGTCAGCACAGCTCACCTCCCTACTCCACAAAATGAGAAAAATATTTTCCTTCTTCCTAAATTCCCTTTGGGAGATAGAATGAAAAGCACTGTATCAAACCTAAATATTATTACTGACATAGCCTAATAGTCCTTATTCAGACTTTTAATCTCAGCAGGAGTTTGCCTCAGTAAATCCCTAAAGACAAAATGAAAGTGATGTAAAAATGGGCAGTATCATACTATTAATATTTGAGAAAACATCTGCTTAAATCAGAAAGGAGTTTTGCTTGAGACAGACATAAAATATCCAAAAGAAATGGATTATTTCCTTATGGAGAACTGCAAAACACAGAGGATTTATTAACTAAAATAACACAATGTATCAATTTGTAGATGTAATTCATATTAAAAACAAGAAATTAAAGTATTTTTGTAATTGCTTTTAAATATAGCCAAACTTATTTAAGGAGTTGTTTATTTTCCCATGCTGCTTTGCATTTAAAAGAAAGAGTAGAATCTGAGGTACATTCTCCATCACCCTGTACATGAAATGAAAAATAACATTAATAGTCATCTGAAAACAAATAAGATATCTAAAAAGAAGTGGAAAATCCATCTGTGCTGTTATTTCATTAAATGAAAATTGAATTATGCCAGGTACTACTATGGCTATGTCTTCTTTATTTTCAGCTGATTTTGGAAAGTTAACAGGGAAACTCTGACTAAGGTGCATAAAGCTTTCTGTTCTCCAGCTCAGCCCTATACCTAGTACTACCTTAGTTTCACAGTTATCAATTTATTTCCTTACTACCACCATCCTATCTGTGACATGTCTAAGCAACTGTTTTTAATAAGCCAGCCTGAAAAACGTATGAGGACCTGCCCTAGAAGGATCAGGCCCAAAATCACTAGTAGGAAGTATACTGCTTTTTTCACACACTGACAGCCTTTTCTTCATTGGAGGACACAGGATGAAACTAACATATCTTTTGCCAACATTAAATTTGTGTGAATAATTTACTGAAACTAAGAGAAAGAAGAATAATATGAAAATAAATCAATGACCTTTAAGTCAGTATCCAAATGTGTGGATTTAATAACTATTAATTTGTAAAGCAAACAAGGGAAAGTGTTTTAAAAATCCAGGAAACATAAACTGAAGCTGAGGCCTTTCACAAGATCAAGACAAGATAGATGACAACCTGTAACGGTGTATCTTAGGGCTCCATGACTTCAGTTTGGAATTCGGATGCTTGTATTTGCAGTAAATTAAACAAAGCTGAACCCATCTAGAGAAAAAAAACAGCAAATCAAATTATCTTGCTTTTGCCTAAGTGTTATCAATGATGGAGCCTCTTTCTGTTGTGTCATGCAGAGTTACATATAGGCATTTCAAATTATGTAACATCTAAGCATCCTATATCACAATAATCAGAAATGGTAACAATACAGCACAATGAAAACTCAGTAATATGAGCAAAGTTCAAATTGCTGTGCTGTTCCTAAAGTTTTCAACACTAATGAAAGCCTCCAACAAAAGTTAGCAGTTTGGCCCATAATATTAAAAAAGTAAGATGGGAAATACATTCACAATGCATATTAAACTATAATTTGGGAGATTCATTTTTTTGTTCATAAATTAAAAAGTTAATCAGGATTTTATGTTATTTCAGCACGTTTAATCTATAATATGCTGCATCTCTTGATGAGCATTTGCTAAAATAGAGCATAAAAATAATTAGCTTGAATTGTACCTTACAATTCAGACCTGAAAAGCATCAACCTAGAGTATTTTCAGCCTCACTGCTGAAATACTGCTGGAAACACAACTGAATCTAAAATACTTTAATTATGGGTGAACTTCAGAAGGTTCAAAGTTTAGTTCAGATAAGCACCCAAAACTAACCATTTTAGTGCTCCACTACCAAATGCTCATTAAGTGGTGCAGCATGTTATGAATCACAACATGCTGAAAGAATGTGAAATAGAATCCGAAGCTTAAGTCGTACATTCGTATTACGTTACCAGCATTCTTTCCTAAATATTGGGTGCTTATGTGAACCTTATGGAAACTACAGAAGCCCCAACAAGGTCAATCACCTCCAAGTAGCATCTTCCCTTTCAAACCCATGCAACCTATGCCATCCTTATTCAAACCACATTCCAGTATCTGGAATCTTATTATTGCTTCTACTATAATCTAATGCACTCCTGCTTTGATCACTAGCTTTTTAAGCAGCTTTCATAAGACCCAGGAACATTGGTGTTACATCT
>NW_009647024.1:1627916-1657389 GCF_000708025.1 Charadrius vociferus
GAGACAAAATAGTCCTAGAAAAGAAGAAAGGAGACTACGGGAACTTGTTAGAAAAAGATACAGAAAGGATGTAAAACTACTTTAGGATTCAGAAAGAGGAAAAATTCTGGGATTTCCCTTGGATATACACATCCTAATCTTAAAAACAAGAGGGAACAAAATTCTCTTTAAGAACAAAGCTGGAAGTGTTTCAGTGTTCTTAATTACAGCACAATCCTGTAAGATCTTACATAAGGAAAGTTCGAAACTTTAATCCTTGTAAATAAAAAAGGCCTGCACAACAGTGATGAGAGGTTTTGCACTTGACCGGCAAGACCTTATGAAATAAAAAATAATGGAAAGGTTGATAAAAATGATAGAGTATAATACCAGGATCTTCTCTTCACCTACACAGACTCTCAACACCAATTTGTGAGCGATGTAATATAAATCTACTTATGCTCTGCTAACAAACACCAAGTATAAAGTAGCTATAGTATGACGTATGAAGCTGAGGGGAAAAAAAGTCAGTTTTCAGCGAGTTACTAAGTACTATGTACAGATTCAACTGAATGCATAATCTTAGTCATATTATCAACGTGTGAGGGAACAAAAGGGAACTGGTAGTTCTGGTGCAAAGATACACCAGTGGCTTCTCTGCCTTTCCTTCTGAAAAAACAGCTTCCAGAATCTGCTTCCACCTTCCTATAAAAACCCTACATCAAGCTTTATTTAACGGAAGTAAATCACATTAGTGTTTCATTCAAAAACTGGCATTTTTATTCACTAACATTAAAGTTTGTATCACCTGATTACAAGGGTCAATTGTACTTCAGACTTCTTTGTCCTAGAAGAAATATTGTAGAAATGTTGTGTATAGCAATTTGTTTACTCTCCTGGATTTGAAAGTTAGTTGACCAATGCTGTTTTCTTTTGGTTTTTACTAACTAATTCAGTTAAACTATTCTGTCCCTGCACTGACATGTGGGAAACTAGGAAGTAGCGAAGGTATGACAACTGCATGTCCTGTATTTCTGTAGTCAACACCTTCCCAACAACTTTCCATTAATGATAATTAACTTTATGGCCGCTCCCCATAACTCATTAAAAACTTCCTAGACACAGCTAACACAAGGGACCTATTGAAGGCAGCAGGACTCCTTATTCTGAGAATAAGAATATTGCCTGTTTACAAGCAGTAAGTTCATAGCTTGAACTCTATCTTTCCTCCAAAATGCACTAATAAAATGTGAGTAAAACTAGTATTTGAGTGTAAACCTATTTTTGTTGGCGAACTAACTGGGGAACTTAATTGCAAACCTAAAACCATGACAAAGAAGAGAGCTACCTGTCATCAGCTAAAATGTATTACCTGATGTGTTAAACTCCAGTGTGAAATATGAAGAGTGGTTCTGCTGATTTCAGTGCAGTCATGTACGCAAAGGAAAGGAAAGTTTGTGCCCTTTTCTCCCTACTCAGAGTATGTACTGATACCAATGACGGTGGAAAAGCACAAAATGCAAAACAATATACCAAAGAATTGTAAGGCACGATCTCTGAAACCCATGCTAGCAGCCAAAAGCTTCACAGATCATAAAATGCACCACAGCAATATCAACCATGCATAAAATATTAACTGCTGTTAACATGTCTGAGGTTTTAGCCTCTGTCCTAAAAATGTGGGGACCAGCTCTAAAGTAAAGCACTATTTTGAACCACAAAATCTGTAAGTTACCGTCAGGCATATTCCAGATATTTCTTAAACTCATAAAACAGAGAAATTCAAAGTCAAGCCTAGAATTCTTTCCTGAGTTAACCCAGAGATAGCCAATAGCCAACTGTTATTAGGCAGATGCTCAAACGTTAAGGAGGTAAGGAGTCAATGAGAAAAGTTCTCCTTACACTCACCTAAACAAAAGGATTGAAAAAGGTTCTAAACTATCAACGGAACCGGCATACAAACAGACTAAAGAAAATGAGATACACTTGACAAAAGCAGAAGAGAATTCACACTGCATCACCTTAGATGATGTAGCATATCCAGTAGCTGCATAAATGAACAAGAACTAGAACTGTTCCTAATAACCTCTAAATCTCCCATGCAGTGAATCCAGGAAGATACCTGAAAGCATGTAATGCCTTTAGGAAAAACCTATTCATCAGTATTATACAGTGAAATTTACACCATTACAACTTGGCTCACTGTAGGTCATAATGTAATGTTCTCCTGAATCTGAAAGCGTACCCTAAAAGTGAAATATTTTAAGTAGCTTGAGACATTGGCCCTCAATTCTTTATTCTAACTATCTATTTCTTCACCTAAATTCTCTAAAATTGCCCATGTAGCAGAAATGGTGGAAAGTATAGTATAAAGAATAATGCACGTGTAACATTAGGAGGATCCCTGTCTACTTGCTAACATGCCATTTTATTTTTTTAACTCAAATTGCTGAAGTACCTCTTGGAATTCCTGTCCGAGTTGATGTGCTGATCAATGCAGGGAAATCTGACCAATAGCCACAATGCTTTTGCTGGAACAGCTCTGTCCATAAGTGACTAAACAGTTCAATTAGGTCTACTAGTTACACTAGTATTGAAGCAACTACCAAAGAGCTCCTTTTGAGGTCAAATTGGCACCTTGTAAGTAAACACACACACAAAAAGCCTTAATCATTCAAACACCTCTCCATGTATTTAACTTCAAGTTCCTAAGTGAGAAAGGCTTCAGGTACTTAAATGTACAAAATTCTTTGCAGGATTAGGACATGATCTATGATCAAAGCAACAGACAGTTTAAAATAAACATACAGAGGGAATGGATGAGGAACTATGGGAGTAAAGGCAATGAACATAGAGTAACATTAAAGTTAGGTGGCTGAAAGAGGTAATTTTTCTAAAGGCTAATAAGACATTATGAAAGAATTCCAAAGCAGAAAGAACATGGAGATTTTCCAAGTTACTTTAAAAACACCAAGTACCTTCACGGCTACATCAGAGCTCAAAGGAGACTTGTAATTTTTTGGCCTATGATTTGAGAGTTCAACTGTTTCTCTTGTCACATGTCACCACCACAAATCAGTAAGAACATGAGCAAGAGAAAAAGGCAAGAAATTTTCTGTGGTATTTCCCTCTGCTTTAGAATTTATTTCGTTCTGGGTCAGCAAACCCCATGTTGGAAAACCTGCTCTACCCCTTTTTTACCAGGCACTTCAAATAAAAAGGGCTAAAAGAAGTGCTAGACAGAAGTCAGTATACCAACTAGGTCCACTGTTAATTAGGGATTTCTGCTATGTTTTTCTGTGCATAGCTGCACATGTATCTGTCAGAATAAGATCAAAGAACTATTAATGGCATCTTCACGTGAACAGTACATCAAATACAAATATCCAAAGCACTGACTGTTTACTTCTGATAGTGAAAAAGTTTTGAAACGTAGATGCTATTTTAACTGCATATCATTTCTTAGTGTCGGTATTACCAGACTTCTGCAATAATCTGTTATTACATGCAGACTGAATCCTTTTATTAAAAATAGTGGGTTTTTCCTGAGACACTTAAAAGTTATGCTCACATTGACAGCACACTGATGGAACACAATACAGTATATCAATTCAGAGGTCTTCTAATGTCACATGAACATATAACTTCTTTTAACTATTGCCTCAATTAAGTGTCAGTCTCTTTTTTGTAACTATAAGGGAATCCTCCGAAAAAAACTTTAAAACAAAAAGAAAGCAGAAGGCAGAAAGCCAAGATTACCTACACATCTTCATTACTTTCTATTGTTCGTGGTTTAGAAACTCATTTAAGAAAGTGTACTATGCAGCGTGATCACCACAATGATTACATAGTTTAATGGTGTTTGAAAAAAATAACATACACGAGGAAAAGCCAGGTTTTGCACATTATTACTTTCCAGTTTACTTTAAAATGTAGTGTATCTCTAAAGCTTGTGCTATAAATCATGGATTAAATACCTACAGATTTCCTTAGTCTGAAAATAAAAAAGTGTGTGTGGTGAGAATTTGTAAGAAAAAAGAAAAGAAAAAAAAAAGGTATGACTTAGATGTAGTGACAGGAAAAAGGGCCCTTAAAGAACAGCGGTGGAAAGTGAGAACTTAAAGAGGAACAATGAAGGCCAAAAGAGGTTTGATGAGGGATCAGGAGTAGAAGACCCAATGAGCTAGTCAGCCAGCTACATAGAGCTTTTAAATCCTTTGCACAACGTGATCTGCCAAAGCATCATCCCAGGAACAATACTGTATTTATCACCCCAGGGATATTAAAACTGAACTTTCTTTGTAGCTAGCCTTTATAGAAGTAAATAGAGTATAAACTCAATGACTGTATTGTTTTATTTGAATAATCTAGAAATTAAAATATTATTAAAACTATTTACTTTTAAACCACTACCTATGCTTTCAAGGTTTATTTAATTTAGTCTCAGCTGATTATTTGATGACAAGCACAGCAGAATGCATTCTTTTACTACATACTTTGGGGTGCAAGATTTTAAGTAAGTATTTATAAATCTATTGTGTAATGGCCTAAGTGTGCAGGTTTTTATTTCTACTGTAAATTTATTTACCTTTATTATTACACACTGGTACTTGCAGCCAAAGCTTTGCTAGTACTTAGTTATTCAGTATTCTATTTAGCTATCTAGCTTCATGTTCCTCTGTTCCCATAAGTGTAATTCATCTTTCAAAAAAAAGAGCTGAACAATGTGAGAAACAATAAACCCAAAGTCAGGAAACAAACAAACAAACAAAAAAAGAAAATAAAACCAGACCTGACAAATGAATACAAGTACAAAAGTAATGTCAAAATGTAGCTTTAAATTGAGAAGTTAAAGCCAACACAACAGATTTCATGTTTCAAGATTAATACAATGTGAACCTGACCTCATTTAATTGAAATCAGGGAAAATTCTGTAGTACACTTTACAAGGAGCAGGATCAAGTGTTCTGGGCTCCTTTTTTTCCTAAAACTAAAGAATGCTTTCCCCAGCTTATTGTTACCCACACATTTTGGTGTACAGTACATACAAATGACTCACACAAAAGATGCAGCATAAGGATTAAAATGTACCTTTTGCTTACATGTGATGGCACCAGACAGGCTATCGGAAATTTGTAACCCACTACTGCATCTAACTAAAGATTTATGTTATAAAGGAATATATACAAATGACTAATCAGAACACTCAGCATAAGGATTAAGACTTCTTACCCCATATTTACATTGGCGGGATGTTGCTCCATACTGGAAGCGACACTGTTCATCAGCATCATACACCTGACCTGGGGCCACAGCTGGATAAAGAAAGTCACGCTTGGGAGGCTCATTATCAAGGCAAGTACCACGGCCTGAACTGTTCAACATAAAGGACCAAAGGAATTAGGAATTCTACTGACTGTAAATCACAGTAATGATATCATGTACCTAGCTCTTACTTTTAACAGCACTGGGTGTGAAACAAGTATGATTGCAATAAACAAACAGTAAGATGGTACACCCATAGTAAAAATAAAAAATAATTAGAGGGAATTAAGAGATTAAAATAATTTTATTAACAAAAATGCTTATTTTAGATTGTTAAATAGATTTCATACATTATCCTTTTTTAAAGTGTGATAATTTCTGAGCCACACAAGACTGATTTTCGTTTTTGTTTTAAGATTCCTATTTGTTTTCACTGAAGAATAGCTACATTTGGTCATAGAATGAAAAATAAACAAATTAAGCAAATAAAAGAAATTCAGTTTACAATTCTTAACGACCCTTCTGATCCTTCAAACAGCTAAGTACAACCAAAGATATAAGCAGCTCAAGTGGTTTATATAAAATACATTTAAATTTCAATATGACTAAATGTTTATAGGATTAGGACCTTAAAATGCATGCTTTCCTTCCATTTGAGTGAATGAAATAGTTATGGTGGTAAAAATTCTGCAGGATCTTCAAGTTTACCTAGACTAGGGCAACTGAAAAAATGTGTACAGATCCAAGATCTCTTCTAGTCTTAACAATTTCATGTTAGAACTAAAATCATCATCTCTGAAAAATTTAATATTTCTTTCTTTATATTCACTTTTTTGTTTGTTGGTTGGTGGTTTTTTTTCCAAAATATGCCCATATCCTACCACAATATTTTAGTGTAGTGGAATAAATAACAAAGCAATCCAAATGCAGAAAGAGTTCTGTTTAGAAAACTTTGTACTTTGCTAAATATAATGATTCAGTTTTATTTAGGCAGTGTGCATAAAAGAGGACAGATGCTTTTTTACTTTCATTTCACATGTCAATAAGTGAGCATTTTTAAAGAATTCTTACGCCAACACTTTAAAATTTTTTTCCGACATTCCTACAAATTTTGCCAGCACTTATGGGTTTTTTTCCATGCACCTTGCCAAAGGAACATAATTTCAGAAGTGAATGTTCTACACTGTTTTTTGGAGATCTCAGATTTTATATACTTTTCATCTGCAGATAAAAAAAGAGAAAAAAGCCCCCTTTAACTACACATTTTATGTTCTCATTTTAACCCTATTTTATTAAATTCTTTGAAATACTACAATAAACCCTTTGGAAAAACAAAAAAAACCCCAACCGCTGACCATTTCAGAAGAAGGCAAACAGCAACTAAGGCAATAACCAGGTAAATACACAAAAAAATATTATATTCGATCACTCATCCCAAGTAATTTAGTGTGATTCACCTGCACACACACATCCCTACACACCCACACCCACACCCACCATCAGCTGAAATCTACCTTTAAAATGTCAACTGTGTGGTTGGCATAAAAAATAATGTACTTGCTCCTTTATTCCAGTTTTAATTATTTCAAGCGTATATATTTTCTAACAGCAGAAGTTGGGAAACTATCCTACATTCTTTCAAAATATTTCAGTCTTGTATTTTGCATGTATGAGGAGCACATGTTAATAACTCCAATATGAAAATAACTGAAGTGCAATCTGATTTTTCTTCACTGTCTGGACCAAACTGTAGATAGGAACTTTGCTTAAACAAGCACCATGAAGTTTACCATTTGACATCAGCTTGAGCTAGTACTGCATATGATGGGAACATTTCCATCAATTCCAATAGTGCAAGAGTTTGGTCGGTAAACTGTGGTCCTGTAAACAGACAGCCAAGGGCACAGCATTTAAAACCCCTCATTACCTTTGGTGACTCTCTCCATAGGCGTATGTACCCTGCACAGATTAGATTACAGAATCTGATCTGAATCTTTAAATTCACTAACTTGTAAATTAAAGTCTACACCTACTCTACAAGACATGTAATTGCAGAAATGTAAGTCAAAATCTGTGAAGTAAATACAAAAATGTGCCTCTTCTGCTCTAACGGGATTTTCACAATAATGAAATATTGTTCTAGTAGTAAAAAAGCAAGAAAATGACTACTAAGCAGTCATTCACTTATTAGCTACGTTACATCACCACGTCTACGACTAAAAATGTCTCTTCTTCCTTCTGTTTCAGTTCTATTATTTCTCTCAACTAGTTGAACAGAACTGACATATTTTACAAACTTAGTGTGAGAATCTCATGTGAATTGAAGTATTTCAGAAAAGAAATAGAATGTGTTATAACACACATTAATAAGACCAGGGAATTTCCATTGGTAATAAAAGGTCTCACCAAAGCTGTGCAAAGGATGAATACAGGCTGAGGACCTGAACCTTTCCAAAACACTTCTACTAGACTCAGGAATGGTGTAATACTCTCGAGTCTATGTCCTTGTTCTTCTCCCTTTTTCTCTTTGCTCCCTCCAACAAAGCAAAAGCCAGACACTTGAGAAAGATATCTGCTAAATCTAGGGGAATGAACCAAAAGTGTGCAAGAAGAATAAGGGCATTGGAGCGCTTTATAAACAGAGGTCTAATAGTTATATTCAATCAGGCCTACAGAAGTCAAAAAAGCCCTTTGTGTAGATGTAAAAAAGATAACAGGAAGGAAAAGAATCTGCAAATATCTTCATCTCTGCCATTTAAGAAAATTTCTACTCACAATTGCTTTTGTGCTTTGTGATTTTATATTATACAGGAAGAATATACAACATCAAAAAATCTACAGGATATCCCTGCAGAATATTTACATTTTTGAACAGGGAGTGGATAAATCTTCAGTGTTTGCAATAGAAGTAAGATGATCTCAAACTCATCCTTACATTCCATTTACTCCACAAGATACTACCAGTACTCAAAGATTTTCTCATTTTCCTAATTTTAGGTTGACTTCATGGGGTTTTACGGGACATAGTGGGACTGATTTCAATTATGAAATAGCTAAGCTTGACGTCATTTCATCCCAGTATGCCAGTGTAGTATCTCAGGAAATCTTTGTAAAGCAATCTACAACATAATTTAAACATTGTTTTGTATTTTAATATCACAGGATAGCAAACTAATCTGTTTGCAAGGATATCAATGATACTAGAGCATTCTCTGAAAACTTAAGATATCAGACATGCTATCACTGCTAACTGCTTGGCCAAAATAATAGCAATGAGAGATTCAATATTAGCATCTTTACAAACTGAAGATCATCACCTCTGCACAGACATTGCTGTTGTATCCTAGGCCAATAAAGAGAAAAAGCAAAACCCATGGATGTAGCCCTTTCAGGGTTTATGCTCCTATTACAGTATCTATTCCCAAATATGTCAGGACCGTACACAGTACAACATAACACCTTTAAAGGTTGAAGAAAATATCCCAGAACACTGGCACTGAAAATAGCTTTTGAATGTTACAGAATTGGCTCATTCATAATAATGATGGGGACTGTAATGCAAGTTATGATTAACAATCATAAATGTATTATAAATATTTGTAATTATCTGTTATAGCTAAACAGTCATACAGATAAATATATGGATGGATAGTATACATAATATTTTATTTAACGCTGTTGCCAAATTATCCACATAAATATGGAAAAAATAAAAAAATTTATTAACTATAAACATAGTGCATTTTATATGTACACATACATATAAAAACCTGAATAATTTACATGCCTATATATAAAATTTGGCTCCTAACAGAATCCTTACTTCATATTTATTACACACTTTTCCTGAGTAAAAACTGATTTTTAGAAAGCACCAGGATATATTTCTGTACAGGTTACAAAAGCTGCTTAACTTGACATTAATGAATAAACTCTGCAGATTGCTCAATAGTCTACAGATAATAACATAAATACTTGCAGAAGGAGGGCATATGTAATGGAAGTGTGATTTGGAGTGGTATGTTTAAAATTAAAATGAACCAGAATAGGATTACTAAATGAAAACATTCGTGTATGTTAGGGAAATTCAGATATTGATGTGGATTTACCACTCACTCATGAGAAATTCTACTTTCTTCCAAACTTTTATGCAAGGCTGGCTTTATGTCTTACTACCTGTTTCATTGCAAAGACTAACTTTGCACAATCGTTTCACAATACTCAATTTTTCTTTTATTTGGTAGTAGGTAATATGCTATTTCCTTAATGTATACTTTCCTCCACAATATGGTCTGTATTCCAAAGCATTCTTTTATTCATTTGAATAATTATCCAGCAGCCATATTAGGAAAAATGTATTGGTTCCTCTATCAAAATCATCCACTTACCTAAACCTATTGGTATCTGGCCTCAAGAGTTTGGGAGACACTAAGCTATAAAATATTGGGCCAATTTGTTGTTCTATATTTATTTCATCAAACATTATATGAATAAGTTAATGGGAATCTGCTGCTGATTCTGCTCTTTACAATTTCTTTAAATTTAAATAACCCAAGATGTAGACAAGATAATACTTGCAAAGTCAATACTCAAAAACATATTGCCAGCCCCTGATTACAGAAACGGTTGGTTTTTTTTAACTGGGTAGCTTTTTAAGAGTATCTTAAGACTTTCAAAGTTTAAGAAATCTACAGTAATTGGGGACACACGCTTTTTATTCAGTTATCTTTTAGCTACAAAAAAAATCCCAGAAAAAAAGAAGCAAATTATAATACAAAGTGTAGGTCAACCGATAATACTGAATGTAAATTTTCTCCATTGATTTGTACAGACAGATACTAATTTTTGATATGATCGATGTGACTTTATCTTTCAAAACTAGTCTTGGCTTCTACTTTTTTTAAAAGTTAATTTAGACTTCTATAGCATCAGGGGAATGAATGGCCAATCTGCCATAGAGAGCATATGAGGCATACATAGGCGTATCCTACATTTATCAGGCGTATCCTACATTTATCTTGCGCATCTACTTGTATGCCCAAAATTCTTGGAAATGTGATGTCTGGGCCCAAACATTGGATGATTTTTTTATATTGTCTACATGGGCTTGCTTGGACCAAGGTAGTTTTGGCTGCCTTCCAGAGTTAGAAAGGTGTAGTCTCAGATCTAAATCCCACTGTATGGCAATCCTAGAGACTCTCCAAGAATTTTCCATGATAGATCTTACTTATTCAAATAGTTTAAAGACTCCTTGTTCTTCTCCATTCATCTTCAAAAGACAACCTGCCTTTGAAAGACAGAGTTGGCCATCTGGCTTCTTCTCCTATCTGATACTGACAAGATTAATGAACTATGATTTCAGAAATCACCCAGCTTTTCTTATTACAAAACATAAAAGTAGCTGAATAAAAAAGTCTAAGCAAAAAACTCTCCTCTTTACATCTAGGTATCTGCATGGCTCTATAGGCACATTTGGACATAATAAAACTTGCATGTTATATGTATTTTTTATATCTCTATACATACACCCTGCATAGAATGAAATTTCTACTAATTGGGTTTCAGTCACAAATAATATTTTTAGCCTTGGTCTGTTTCTCCTATGAACAGATATTCAGGGCTTCTACTCCTCTCACAGGAATCTGTGTTCTCTGACACTGGTCGTCAGCCCTTCAATTCTCAGTGGTAGTAGGTAATATGCTATTTCCTTAATGTATACTTTCCTCCACAATATGGAGGAAAGTATACATTAGCATTTAATTCCAGAAAAAGTTAGTGAAATTTAAAGCCATTGTAAAGCAGTTATGAACAATTCAGTTGATAAACTGAATTCAGTCAATCTTTGGCTCTAACACAAAGCATGACAGACAACAGCTATTATGTACTAGAAGGAATGTCTTCCCCAGTAAAAAATTGTTTTCTTTGACTATTTCAGAGCCTGTGCTCCTTCTTGAGAGTTTTGATAAATCTATTAGCAATACATAGCTTTGCTTTGTCTTACTGTCATTCTTTGAGCCATATTCATCTTCTATCTGTCCATCCTATAAAATAAATTGCTTTCCCAACTAATGCCTGACTGAATTGATACCTTCCAAGTGACACTTAATGGCTATTCCTCAGTAGCCTCAGTCTGGAAAATTTGTTTCTGAGTGTAGTTTTAAGAAAGTCTTGAGGAAGAGAAGGATGAATGTGAGGCTGTACTTTGAGTGTCACCAGGATGACTTCTATTTCAAAATGTTTCTGCTTGATGATAAAGGACAATGCGGTATCTACACTACAAAATGGCACACAGTGCAAAACTGATGTAGTAAGTGGTGATCTAAGTTGGGAATCTAGTAAATCCATGTTAATCTACCTAGCCATATAATACTGTGAACACATAATGAGATTCTAGTGAAATTCATTCCAGTTGCATCATCCTGGTGCCATGACAGCCCTGCCCAAACTTGTATCCAGATCCAAGCTGACAAATCTAAAAGGTGTTGTAGCAGTTGTGCAGACTCATAGCCTCAGGTTTCTGCTTGGGTATCAGTATTTCATCCCATGGTCTCCTATCTTTCTTGTTAGACATAGCTAAATGAATCCTAAACTAGCCATACTCATTTAGCACAGAAAAAAACCACTTGTCTTCCTTGTTTGTAGTCTACTGGGTCCTGTCCCAGCTGTTTTCCCAGTCTTGAGGAAAAATGGAAAGAAAGGGGGCAGAGTCTAATTTATCTGGAATAAACATCAGGAGACACAGATGACAACATCTTGAGGCTTAGAAAAAAATTAGTATTAGAAAAAAAAATGGAAGTCATTTCTCCTGTCTGCATGCAGACTCTTCTGCTGTTACACCAGCAGTCAGGGAATTGCTACCACATGAAACTCACTATTTTTCTTTGGTTCTTGCTGACTGATCATTACTTGCAACAGAAACGTATCTCCTCTTAAAGCTGTTCTGCCTTAAGGAAAGGTGTGAATGAGTAAAAAGAAGTGATCTAGCCTTCTGACAGCTGTCCTGCAGCTACCTGTGTAACTCTATCTCAAAAGCTTCCTGCCATCATTGAGGAAATGACATGAAAAGCTGGGGAAAAAACTAGAAAATGGAGAAAAAACCCTGCAGTTTTACAGCCTATTCTACTTCATGAAATGATAAAACAACTATTTTAAGGAAAAAAGTATCAATCCATTTATGGGATATTAGAACCACAAACAGTAAGAAGCACAGATTTATAATGAACAGATCATGTTTGAGAAATCTGACATTTTTAAAAATAGATTGCAAAACTAGTAGATGAAGGAGAAGTTAGCTTTGGCTCAGTACATTATTTAACACAGTATCCTATACAATTGGAAAATCTATTCATAATTGCAATGCGTAAAATAATGTTTATCCAAGGTGGCTTTAAAAAAAATAACATCTACATTCTGCGTTACAAAAATACAGCTAAAATATTATAGAAGATAATTTATTATTGAAGCTGCTATGCATAGATTTTATTTTTTTTTACTCTAGCTCAAATACCACTTAGTATCGTCAGTAATTTTTTTTTATGAAATTCACAGATGGTAGTAATTCGAGTAGAGTTGCTAACACTGGCAATGGCAGAGAAATATCTCAAAAAACCTGAAGAGTTTAGAACTATGGGGACAGATTCACCAGAGTACTATTCTGGTTTTATGCTAACATAAATACAGTTTCACAATCAAACCTAGAGAATGGAAAAGAATAATGGAGATGCTAACAGTAAATAATAGAATAAACAAAAACATTAAACAAAGTAGAGCAAGCACAAACTAAACATGTTTTTAAATGGCAGTAAAAATTTGAAAGACCACTGCATACCTATCCAGTAAAGAAACAAGAATGTCTGTTCAGACTGAAATTCAAAACTGTATGGGAACATTATGAAGATATGTTCAGCTCTATTACATTTGCATCATAATGCAAGCCACAGAATTTTACCATATTTCTTTCTCTAAACCCATAAATAAGATATTACTTCTTAGCTATCTGTTGAACTGTGTCTTCACTGATAGACAACTTATTGTCAGGACAATTATGGGATCAAAATGGAGTTCAGAGAAGAGCAACAAATAGAAGTAAATGAGACATAGAATAGGAGAACGGTAACAGTAAGAAACAAACCCCAAATGCTACAAGAAAATACCTGAAGTGTAAGCTTACAGAACTGCCAAGCTGTGAAATAATTCCTCAGAAGACATGCAAAACCCATATCCGTCGTTATATTTAAAGCTAGGCTGCATGACACACTAGGAAGACTACTAATGGGAACAGTGTTGACTTAACAGGAATTATTGGTAATGATAAAACTAAACTACCCTGTATAATTTTTTTTATAATCGTACTGTTAAAAGATTACATACATATCTCTCCTGAGAAAATCAATTTATATTGTGAGAAACCTATATCATATGAATGGATGTAAGGATGAATTATTCAGTGGCCTTTAGTTTCAACACTCAAATGCTTCAGTACATAAAACTGGGTGGGTTCACAGTTCAGTGGGGTGATACAAAATGCCTTAACCTGATACAAGAACTGAAGAAAAGTTTTTTTTTCCTCTGAACAGCACCAACATTAAACATCTGTCACTGCCCACCAACTCTATAGGGAGCTCAGAAGCCTCTCCAGACCAATTCAGTGATCCTCTACACTGTGTGGGAAGCTAGATTCAAACCAGCTTAAAGAAAACATATCGGTCTGGATGGGTCCCTTCAGGTAAGATCCAGAATACAGCACCTTATTCAAAGTTAGATCCCTGAAAGAGGAAGAGAAGTTCATTTTATTCTTAGTAGTCTCATGGTTAGACCACTTGACCGGTTTAAGCCCATCTCCTAAAACACAGTAAATGTCTGAATTATTGAACAACCTTTATTTCGTAAAGGAATGATTGCACTGATGACACTGAACCTACCAGCCAACTGCCATTTGCCCCCATAAAGCTCGTCTTATGCCATTTTAAAAACTCCTTTTATTAACCTGCTCTCAGTGAACTCACAGTTCTGTTTCTCTTCCACAATTCAAAACACATACAAAGGCTTCATTATGCATCATATATATCAATGTATACATTGCTATGAGCACATTTTTGAGACTAACATTTTGACTGAACCATTTTTTTTCATAAAGAAGTAAAATTTCAGGTAGCAATCTACTTCTGGATAAAAATTACCACAGAAGTACAGATTAGCACAATTTTAAGGCATTAATATAAAGATCTATGCCATCCTCTCCTATAATCTTTATATTCTCTCCTATGGTACCAAAGAACATTGACAGACAAAAACCCATGACAATGCATGAAAAAATCTGGAGAATGAAATCTTCAAGGAACAGGGCTACAACCTTGTACCCTTCATTAGATTCCCTCACAGTACACATGTATTTAAAAAAACAATACTTCCCATCATTCATAGACAAATTCCAGCCTTCTCTATTTCTAACCCTCAGATTAATGAAGTAACAAGATATGATCAGCAGTTCAAAATGTTTTGAATAGATTAAAAATGAGAACTGTAATGTGGGCAATGGAGCAGAAGCAGCTTTTGCCACTACATAGAAAAAGTGCTCTATGAAATAAAAATCTTAAGCAACTTGCTGTATTTCTGTCTGTTCATTCCAAAAATGTAAACCACCAGAACAGGTCACTATATCTCTACTATTTATGCTGAAAGGTGTCAATTTTTTGAAAACTCATTATTTTTCTTGAGAGATTACTTACTCTAAAAAACTGGTGATGTAATCCCGACTGCAGGCTGACCAAGAGAAAGGGTTGGTGTTTGCTGTAATATGAGCTGCCATTAGCTTTGCTGCTTCATGACCTTTGGTCCCACAGGAATTTCCAATTCCATCATGATTCATACCGAAACTGCGCAAAAGAAGAAGAGAGAAACAGCCCATTATTTTTTTACAGCATCAGACATCTCTTAATGTCACCTTTACAGAAATCATGTTGGACCTAAAAGAACACAGTCAGTACAGGAGAACCCTTAAGTAGAGAATCAAGGTCAGTTAAGTTCTGTTTAGTTCATTCAGTTCTCAGAATACTGCACAATTACATAACTTTTCTTTCTCCCACAGACTTTAGAAACCATTTTACTTATTTTCTAAAGCTTTTAAAGAAAACTTAACAATGTTCTTGAAAGATACGTACAGAGCACTCAGTCCTCATCTGGTATTGTACCTGGATAAGAAACTGGCACTGACACTTGGATTAAGAAACAAGGACAAACAGAGAACAGGTACAGTATAGGCACACAGCAGTCAATGATAACTGAGGCAAGAGCATGGGTTTTGCAATTCCCAGGGCCATGCTGTATGCACACTCCCTCTCTGGATCCACTCACAGAGCAACTTTGAGCCCTTCTATTAGAGCTCTGCTTTGTCATGGAATGCTGGAATGAAGATGCCTAAAAATCAGCAAAAAATACAGTAAGAAACCTCTGGGCGGTACTTGGCCAACAGGGATTTCCAGCCAACAAATTAATTAAATTTCAACGAAGATGATATGACTCTGGAAAAAGAAATACGGCAACAGAATCCTTACGTCTTAGAAAACCTGCACTACTGAAATACACCCTTGGAGCTACAGAGGTCAACACAAGCATCAAATTAAAACTTAAATACACAGAGCATCTATTTGAAAATACTTCCATTACAGACTATCTTTAGTTAAATTATTAGTTATTCCTAAACAATCAACATTGTATACCTTACTGGCCTGACATAAATGAAGCACCTGAACAGACTATTTCTTAATACTACACATTTTTCTGAAACTACATTTTCTTAGTCTTCCTTTGATTAATTTCCATTCAATAACTTGGGGGGTTGGGGGTGGGAGGAAAACTTCTTTCTTTAAATATTAACCTTTGGTCAAATTTGTTCCTTCTTTCTAAACATGGCTCAAGGCTTATGAAATCAGAGGGACAGGACATAGGAGCCTTTCTGACCATGAGAAGTAGCTAAAGGGAATGCCAAAACTGAGTTTCTGCACATCCAGAGCAGCAAATCTGTCACTTCTTGGTGTATTATACAAAGAGGTCAGTCTCATGGAATAACTGCTGTATGTGATTTAGAAATTAAACTTATATTCACATTTTGAAGAAAGGTAGAGCATCGACGAAACTTTCAGGGCAGAGTACAGCTGGTGTGGAAGGGATTTCCCTGGGCAAACTTAGATGTTGGTGACATCAGGGGTGTCTGGTTTGCTAACTCTAGGAAAAACAGTGCAGGGGATGGAGCTGAGTGGAGACATCGCAGCCAAAACTCTGTGATAAAATGGGAGCTTAAAGGTCTTATAGAACTGATAAGCTGCCTGACTGCTACCCTGAGCCAACAATCTGTCATTTTTTGACAGAATTGCGTGAACTTTGCTCATTATAATGTCATTACAATACCAAAGCACACCTCCATCCCAGAAGCCACCTGCCCAAGAGATGCGACCACTCCTCACAGAGCCTGCACTCCGAATTTTTCGTAGTCCATACCTTTAAAAGCAAAGCGAGAAAATTTTACACCAATCATAACAGAAGTATGTATGACTAGAGTTCCTCAAGCTCCACCTGAAAGGTAAAAAATAGTATAAAGATAGCTTAAGAGAGACAGGATACCAGGGAGGGTACCATCGCGGTCAGAGAAATACCATTGCTGACCACCCCTGACTTCTGGGATCAGTGGACGGGCTGAGCCTCTCTTCCCCCCATAAGGACACTTGTGGGTAAGATTCGAACACTTGGCTATACCAAATGCTTCCCTGGGAAACTTAGAAATCTCTATAGAGTTGCTTTATAACTTAATGTGTTTGTAGCCAGGCTGTATTACTAACATCCTTAGGATTTGCACGTGCTTTGCAGACATTAACTATCACTGGCAATCCAAAAGAACTTGTGCATCTATTGCTTCAATAAATTACACTTTTCATTAATCTAGCTGTGAGAGTTCATAGTGAATATGACCAAACTCCTTAAGTGTGGCCATGCTGGTTCATGGAACACTGCTAGCTCGAATTGTGTATGGTGTTATTAGTGCATCAAGAATCACGATAGTTCAATTAACATATTGAACATGACCAGACTTCTAACGCTTCATTGAGCATCACTCGTAATCTAAGCCTAACCGCTCCCAGCCCCTCGGACATGCTGGAATGCAAGGGGGTTTATTTTCTGCCAAAATACTTTGCCCTTAAACTCAACAAGTCTTTGAAGCTTTCTGTATTAAAACTGCTAAACAGACCAATTCCCTGATTTCTTACTCATCATTCACGAACACAAGTGTGTTAAGGCACTCCATTTTGATTTCCTAGTAACTGCTAAGACTGACTGCCAGAAGATACAAATGGTGGTGGGTTAGAGGCTGGCCATTTATCTACTGACAATACTACTTCATACCAATTCATGCGACTTTCTTTACTGAAAATGGTGATAGTGGTGTTATAGTAATCTGAACTTATTGCTGCAGAATGCAGTATAAAAATACAAGACCTTTATTTCACTCTGAGCTTCAATTCACCAGGTACTGTTTCACCTTTTCAGCTGATCTTAACACCCTACAAGCACAAGGTGTAGCTAACTATTCCTCCCAAGCCCCATTAATTGCATGGACATAAGAAAAGGAACATGAGTGAATGATGGATGCTTCCTACATGCTGGGGAAGGACTTCATAATCAAAAAAGCATCACTTCCTTGCCTATGGGATGTTTCCCTATGGAATACCTAGTCTGTAGCAATGCCACCATTTATCTAGTTCAGTGTATGATATCTCATAAATGCAGAAAGCCGTATGCTGTATTACACATGGGAAAAACGCAGCTTTAAAAACTACTTGTCTGAGCAATGTATGTTATTATAATGAAACTTTCAGACCAGTGTTAATTATTATGATCAGTCTTCAATATTGATATATATTTTGGGAGGGAAGAACTTAGATGTACAACAAAATGAACCAGAATTTTACAATGAAAATTGTACTTTATTGACCTAGATCTCAACTGCTATAATTTTCTAGAATTAGGGGTACTTCAGATAGAAACACTTCCCTTTTAATTGCCTCTCTACAATTTCTTAGAATAGAAAACCTTAGTTTTTAGCAATCTCTCTGAGTGACTCCTTTACAGAAATGGGCATTTGGGTATCTGGGAAAGAGCTGAATTGCATCATGCTGACTATATCTGATATCCACCTTATCCCTAGTTAGCATATTCTGTTTGTCAAAGAAGTGACTGCCTTCAATGGTCTGAGGAATGAAATTTACACCTTTTAGGCCTACAAAAAAATAAAGAACAAACTTTGTAGTTTAATTGGTTTCCTTCTTCTACCAGCTCTCCTTGTGAAAAAGATTGTGTTGTTGATGGTAGCGGTGGTATGCCTGACAAAAAGCATGTCTGTGAATGGAAGCTGCAAATCTGGACACACACAGGAACTTTTCATGAGCTGACGGTATTCTTATTTTTTATAAATATTCATTCACCTAAATAATCTACTCCCTTCCAAGCAGGCTCTTCTACTTGCCCCTGCTTCTGAATTTAGGAAGAAACTGATCATTAGGTGCAAGTAATTTTTTCTGATGTTTTGGAAAGGCGTTTTGCAATTACTGTCATCTATTTCCAAAGATGGTAGTGGCAGCATGCCATTACAGCCCAGTAATTTGCAGTCCTATGGCCAGGACTGCAGATGAAAACACATTTCTGTCCAAAGTACCATTTTGATTTTCATCAGAACAAGTTGGTTATATTTGGCCATCATTACATTAAAGCTACATCTTTTACAAAAGCATGTTTGCAATTAGATTGGGGTGGGAATGCAGGGAAGAGGCAGGGAAGAAAGGAAGGAACATTAAATACTCTTCATGGAGCCACTCTTATAATTTACTTACCATTTTCAAACTCGCTAAACAGATGCAGACAGTATTTCTTTCACTGGCTAAAAGAGCCTGTCAAAAACTACCAGTATAATTCTGTCTTTAAAGGAACTGTCAGATGAGCGAGTAGAGAGTGAAAAGTCTTCTCGGGTGACACAGGAGGTTTTCCACGAAGTTACCTTTCCACATACAATCTCAAGGAAAGATTTTTAACCCAGCAGCTCTCTTTTTTTCAAGCATTATGGCTCTCTTTTCCCAAGAGAGCATCTACATTGAACTTAAGAACTGTGCAAAGCAGCAACAGTAAGAACTTCAAAATGATAATTGAAATTCCCCTACAATTCTTTATAGTTTGTATACTTAAAAAATACTAAGAAGACAGCACATCTGACTAGCTCTGTGCCTGTTTCATTTACTAACCTCTGTAATGGAACAGATTCTTTTTTTCCTCAGCAACCTGTTTTTTCTTATATCTGAAAAAATTATGTGAGGGAATTATTTGTATCACACATCCAACTTAAGATCTGACCTCAAAAATCACAGGGGAGATAACGAGTCTCAGCTGCACTGAATAAAACAGCAATAGATAATCAGAGACCCTGAAGTATAAGCAAATGAAAGGATGGGAATATAAACGTCTCGTCTACCCCTCCTTTATCTTGCAAAGGAACGATACTGCAAGTCCCTACAATTTCATTTGTATTTAAGATAGGATGACTGATTTGTTAGGTGGTTCTAAGCTATGATGGTTATGGTTGCCAAAACACATACTGCTGATGCATCTAAAACGGCAGCAGTTATTTTTGTGAGATAGCCAGTATGCTTCTGTCCTGATTTATTATCCAAACACTTAAGATTCAGAGAAGACAGATCCAAACCAACCTGAATGCTCCTCAGTACCGTTCACTGAGGTTTATTTTGTATGCCATGTACTTTTGTACACTGAAGTTATCTGAAATGTGCTACTCAAGTGAACTGCTTTTTCCCTATAATGATCAATTATCTCTGCTTTCCAGCTGTAGTACTAATGATCTGCATATCAAGCCATTTCCTAGCTTTCTCAGGGTCTGAGAACTGCAGAGAGTGCTGGTGTTTACTTTCTCTAAATACAACAGGGTACATCCATTTTTCAGTCACTGACCAATTCATGAGTTATATGAATTTGACCTAATTCTTTTAAAGCAGTGGCTCTTACTTTGCTCTACCACTTGTTTAACAGTGTAAGAAAGAAGCGTACCAGAGACTGAGAATCTTGATTTGGGTGACGCAACTCGCAGCAAGAGAAATACTGTAAAATAAAGCACTTGATCTTCTGGTCCATTATCTGAGACCAATTTACAGCTGCATAACTACATGTAACTATGTCCTGGTTTCAGGTAAAACAGAGCCAATTTTCTGTTCAGTAATTTTACTTTGCATATAAGCCTCTTCTAACTAACTGAACTCTCTGAAATTAACAGCATATTGTGCAGACACTGTTCGCTCTCAGAGTGATAAGACCAATGTTTATAGCTGATGCCAGGGAATGGTATGCAGAGAGGCTCCTGCTTATACTTACTGCTGTAACACCCAAGGCCAGATAGCCGGGTTGTTTGCCCCACTGAAGGGTCAGAAGCAGCAGACTGTAAAGGGGTCGCACCTGTGGGGAGGAGTGGACAGGACGGGTGACCCAAAACTGACCAGCGGGGTATTCCATCCCATCTGCCTCATGCTCAGTATAAAAGCTGAGGGATCAAAGGGTCAGCTCTCTCTTTCTTCAATGGCCAGTGTCCAAGGAGGTCTCTATTCATCTGCCTTTGATCCTGAATGTAGATCCAGAATCCAGTTCCTGTCTGTCACTGAGTCCAGTCTGGGACTTCCCCAGTGCCAGCCAGTGATGTGATTGTCATCCCAGGAGCTCGATACTGGTTTTGTATATATTGTATATATTTCATTATTTTCTTTTCATTATTTTATTAATATTTCATTAAAGTAGTTTAGTTCCTTCTAAACTCATCTCTTCCTCTCTGTCCCTCCAGTCCTTGGAGAGAGAGGTTGGGGAGAGCATTTGTCATTCCTTTCAGTGGCCAGTCTGGCCCAAGTCACGACAAGCTCTTTAGGAAAAATAAACCTTTCTTTCTAAGAGAAAAAAGAAACTTTAACTTTAAGAAGTCTTATTTTACTAATAAGAGAGAGACAAAATAAACATACATACTGAGAGAGAAATGGGTTATTTTAGAGCTAAGTATCTTGACCCAGGTATATTGCCAGAACTTCCTCCAGTGCCTCAACATGTTAGTTAGACACACTGCTCTCACAACATTCATGGAGACTGAAGCAAAGGGCACGGAAAGGTCATAAAGTGCACCAGTGAAGAATACTTTAAAAATTTCTAACAGTACATCTCTACTTCAGTGAGCATGGAAGGCATGTTTGAACAAGTATTCTTGTATTAGACACAAGACCTAAAGTGTGAATTATAATTTACTGGTGAAAACTGACAGTTTATTATATTAGATGCCAACTTCTTCATGAACTTTGTAGTTATTTATTTTTTGTTATATGTTGTACTTATTCTCATAATTATTAAAAAGGTGTCATTTTTAAATCTATACATGTATTCCATACAGCTTAGAATGTCTATTTACAGCATACATAGAAAAAATGAGAAAACTGTCAGCTTCCTTGATCTGTAGATTTTACCACAGCTTTAATTTCATATTCTTAGTGAAATCAGAACATGTAAGAGGAAGGAAGAAAGAGCAAATTACCATGTTTCAGCATTATTTTGTTCAACAAAAAGTGCACAAATGTGAACATAATCTACTATGAAAGAATAAAAGATTTTTTTTTCCCCCTACAATATCAGAGCTATGAACTACATGTAACAAAGCTCAATTTCTGTGCAGACATACATGGCAATTTTCTTATTATTCTCAAGTCTACTAGCAGTGAAATATTTGTCAATTGATATGATATTACAGTAAATATTTGGAGAAAATAAAATCTTCATATTTTATGCTTTTATAGTAATTGAAAGTCAGCACTTTTTCTTTACTTTTTAACCATATCCTGCATGCCATGTCCTAAGAAAAAGTTCTCCTTTCTATGTAACTCTCCATATATTTCTTTCCAGTGTTATAAAAGCATATAGCTTCATAACAGCATGCAAATTGCAACTCACCTTTAAATGACATTACAAATTAAAAAAAAAAAAAAGAATAAAAAAGTATGGTCTTGAAAAATTTATTTTTAATTAGGAACATAAACATTGATAGCACTTATTGAAACTGCCTGATGATGCATTGCTCCCCTCAAGGGAAGGAATCAAGCTCAATTAGTTACTTAACTTTATATTTCCACGTCTTAATGTGGATTTTAATCTTAACTGCTGATTTCCTGCATTTGGAGATCATTACATGGTTTGGAGCATCCCTAATCCTTTATTCCTAAGTAATGCAGAATTTAAACCTTTTATTTTGCTGAAACATATTTCTTCCCTGAAAACTTGGGAAACAAACTAATTGAATAATGGGAGCTTTATAACAAGCATACCTACCATGAAATTAAACATAATTTTAGCATATTTTTATCATAACATTTTCCCTATTTACTTCCTAAGTGTTATTCTCCTCTGAGTTATGGCTGATGATCAAACACCCCATCAAATACAATTGTTATATATTTGCATGATTTGGTATTAAATAACATATGAAGCTGGAAAGCACAACAAATTCTAATTTACTGAAAAAAAATGCAGCCTATTCAGAAACCTGAACTTTCTTACACAACAGACTTCTATGAGAATATTACAAAAAGCAGAGACAAACTTCTCCTGGTTTACACTGCCATAGCTATCCACCTTTCAGGCCACAAGAGTAATATCAAGTAAGGTTTGTGTGCTACACAAAGCCAGAGTATGAATGCATTGGGTCTCTACGCTGTAGGTCAAAGTAGAAAGTATTAGGTCTAATCAAGAAGTACTTCTAAGCTCAGATTTCCGTTGGAAATTCATGATGCCCTTAAGATGATAACAACCTTCCTCTTCACCCCCATTTATTCTTCCTACACTTTTGTTAATATCTGTGAAGTGTTATTACCTTCCTTTTCCTTCATTAGAATGCTTTAATGTTAGATAAATTATTTTAGTATTGTAAATTCTAAACTTTAAATAGTATTTCACAGATAGATAGACACAAGCCTTTTTCATATTGTAAACATCACAGAAAATAGAATTGTTTTTCTAGCCTTGTTTATCACATTTCATTTTTGGCGTACAAAACATCATTAAAATCGGAGTCCATATGAAGACTTTTTATAGAAGTTGCACGCTTTTATACCTGCAATATAGCAAAGGCAGACATAAAACAATGTTCCTTTTACAAAAAAGACTGGGGCGGGGTGGGGGGGGAAGCAAAAGAGCACAAATATGATCACGTATGGTCTTATGTGGCATGTCCAGCCAAAAACTGGACATATTTTGGTTTTTTTTGTTTTTAACGAAAAGAAGTTACTTAAACTGGGACTAAAAATTTAAGGCATCATTCTCAGTCAATCCTAAGCATCTAGCACGACCACAGGCATCTGGCAAGTTTTAACTTGTTCTGGCTGATGTTGAGGTGTTCATACACTGTAGATTTGAGATGGTCTGTGAGCCCTGCTAGAGTTGAAGATGGAAAACATAATTGTCATAGATAAAAAAATGATGACAACATCAACTGGCAATCTGTTCATGGGAGAGCTGACAGGATGCGATATTAGTATAATGCATCCTGGTTGTGTTTCAACTATTTTTGAAAGTTGTTTTGAAGTTTAGTGTATGTATCCCTATTCACTCAGACTGGACTATTTTCTTTCTAGTTGTACAACACATATATTCCTTGACAAGCATTTCTTCTAGAAAACATCTCAGATCCTCTAATGCAGCTGAGATTAGACTCATTAAACATGAAGTTCACCGAATCAGGAAAAGACAACCAGCTTCTGAAAGTAGGTCTATGATTTCCTAGATAAGAAATTTCTACTCCAGCAGTGAAGACCAACTTTCTCATACAGGAGTAAGTGTATTTATGTTATTTTTCTACTTTGCATACAGACTGTCCTGGTTTAAGGTAAAACAGGACGAATTTTGCTCAGCAACCTTCCTTCTTAGCTAGGCTTCTTCTAACTGCTGAAATTAACAGCAGTGTGCAGACACTGTTCGCTCTCAGAGTGATAAGACCGATGTTTATAGCTGATGCCAGGGAATGGTACGCAGAGAGGCTCCTGCTTATACTTACTGCTGTAACACCCAAGGCCAGATAGCCGGGTTGTTTGCCCCACTGAAGGGTCAGAAGCAGCAGACTGTAAAGGGGTCGCACCTGTGGGGAGGAGTGGACAGGACGGGTGACCCAAAACTGACCAGCGGGGTATTCCATCCCATCTGCCTCATGCTCAGTATAAAAGCTGAGGGATCAAAAGGTCAGCTCTCTCTTTCTTCAATGGCCAGTGTCCAAGGAGGTCTCTATTCATCTGCCTTTGATCCTGAATGCAGATCCAGAATCCACTTTTGTCTGTCAGTGAGTCTAGTCTGGGACTGCCCCAGTGCCAGCTGATGACATGATTGTCATCCTGGGAGCTTCGTATTGTTTTGCATATATTTCATTATTTTATTTTTATTTTATTTTTAATATTTCATTAAAGTAGTTTAGTTCCTTCTAAACTTATAAGTCTCTTTTTCTTTCCTCTGCCTCTCTCTTTGAAGAGGGGTAGAGTGGAGCATCTGTTGGTCCCATCTGGGATCCCCCACATCCCCAGTAGCCAATTCGGCCTAAACCATGGCACAGACTAAAAGGAGACTTTTTAAAAGTGCTATAATTAGAGGCACATTTTAGCTGTATGAACTAACTCAGAACTAAATACATGCTTGAAAACACTGTTGTTGTTCTTCATCTTTAAGCCAATTTGCTCCATTAGACTATAATCTATCTTCCTCTTATTTCTTACACCTTTTTTTCATCAAGACATGACTGCCAAACTCCTCTGAATTTCAATTCATTGCATCTTCTACATGGCAAGATAAGTCTGACTTCTCAGAAAATCCTTTAGTCACCAGCCTTCTCTCCCTGCTCCTTCCATACAGCCCTCAATAGCTGTCTGTCATTAGTAAATTCTTTTCTTACCTCCCCACCCCTCACCCCCCTCCCACCCCCATTTATTTTATTTGTCCTTTTTCACTTTGTTATTTAGTTTCGGGATCTCAGCTAACTCCATAAGACTAACACAATGAACGGCACAATGCCTTTCTTTCAGGGACATACCCCTTTCAATGGAAACTGGAATTCCTTATCAGTTCAACTAAGCATCTTGTAGAGGATGCATGGGGAAAGCAAGGCATTTTAGAAAGTATCCAAATGAAAGAGCATAGAGTGGAAAGCCACCTAACTCAGCTGGTAGGGAAACAAAATGGGACTGGATCTTAAATCTTACAACTTGTCTGAGCATAAGAGCATATTCAAGCCTGCAAATAGTTTCTTACCTCACTAAGAAGACAATGTCAAACTTTGCTTGGCAATGCAGGGGATACACATTCAACTCTCACTCCTGCCATGAGAAATCACTAGTTGTGATTTTTGCTTACCAGAAATCTTAAGCATTTCTTCAGAGTGAAATATATAATGGTAGGAAAGTAAGCATGCTGTATGTCAAGCATCATGAGACACTATTCTGAAGGCTAAAGGCCCACTCTGAATTTTATCTGACTCACAGAAGTATTAAGAGTAATACAAGGCTGTTCTCAGAACCATGCATAGGGAGAAACAAAACCGTCAGTCTACCACCATTCGTTATGCCCTCAAGAAAGAAACAGAGTCAATCACAGTATACGGTCATCTTCAATAAAAACAGCTGGTTATGAATCTCAACTGCACACAGCTTATCTGGACCAAAACTGGACTATACACATATAAAAACTACAAGTGGTAAGGAACGGAAGCCAAAAGAGTATTCTTAAAAATACTCATAAATATTTAACAGAAAATATGACTGACCATAATAATCACACTCAAACTCTCAGTTTCCTTAAGTCTTCAAGACTAAGTGCTTTTTTGATTAATATCCTTCAACAAAATGGAAGTTACTTGGATCAATACAAGGTTAAATGAGTTTAATTTAATATACTATGATACACAAAGTCAGACTGAATGATCTAATGACTTCTCATCACTCTACAATTTAATAAACTACTAGAAACTGACAATAAGGCGAGACATACTTCCATCAGGGAATCTTACAAATCCAATTTTGGAGAAACTGTGGATAATCTATCTAAATATATGTATCATCATTATCATTCTCTTTTAGTCACAAGAGAATTTTACTCCTCAGTTCATATATTTTTTAAAAAACTCAGTATGCCACAGCAACTATATAATTAATAAAACCAGGATCTTTCAAAGTGCAATCCTCCCATCCTGATTTAATTGAGTGCATTTTTGTTGTATGTTATATATTCAGTGCAGACATGTCCCTTAAATGCTTCTATTTTTCATTTGACAATGAAGCCAATTTCCTATTTCCCATGTATGTCTGAAGAGAAAATCAATCATCATGGTACAGCCAAAGAAAAAAGTTTACAAGGCTCCCCAAAATGATTGTTTTACTCACATATGCAAGTACCGTCTAGTAGGTATTAGAAAGAAGTTGAGAGGAAATAACAACTTCCTTGATTTAGTTGTAGCAGCATTCAGTCAGACTGTGGGTGAATGGGAACTGATTCGTGCATAGCACAAATTATAAGCCTTGAAGATTTTTTGCACACATATTCTTCCGAGCTTTTACTGAAGGAAGGTACAGCTACATGGCATGTTCATTTTTAACAAGAAGCTTGCAGTGCAACTTTCCTTAATCACTGTGCATTGGATAAAAGCTAAAGGAATATGATTTCTACTTTCTTTTTAAACCAGCATTTGATATGTCATGCCAGCTACAGGATAAGGTGAAAGCTTTAAAGAGCCTAGAATCAAGAATTTGAAAAGACCTTACGTATAAGAAGCCAAAAGATATGGAATGTAGAAAACACAGATGGTTAAAAAAATTCCTGTGATCAGAGGATATATTCTATGACTATATTCTTTTTCTGGGATTCTAACCAAAGTCTTCAAATCAATTCTTGTCATCATACCTGCTTTGCATGATAAAATAGCTGAATATATTTAAAGCCTTTTCATTTATTTGTGTAATAATCTGCATAAAATATGTAGTTGCACGACATAATGATTAGAATGAAGATGTGGTATTGGAAGATTGTTCTTCTTCTTAAATACGTAACAAATTCACAGCAAGGTCACCTATTACTATAAGAGATGCTATTAACAAGAATTTCAGAACTATAAAAGCTCTTTCTTCAACAGTGGAAATGTATCTTCTTTTACTGTTTTCAACTCAGGCAAGTGAAGGAAAAGAAGGAAGGATATGAAGATGAGAAGAATTACATGTGTTTTAAATTATTTTTGTTCAGATTTTATACAATTGCTTTTGGATTCTAAAATTCATCTACTTCAGTGCAACTACAGTGTTTTTTTCAGACATAATATAAATGAGATCATACTTGCCCAGTGATTATCTCACATGAGAGGTGGGCTGGAAATAACTGTTTACTTCCAAGTCCTTTTTTGATCAGCAGATTGATAGCTTCCATTTCAGTCTGCATTAGAACTTTTAGCAGTTGCATCAGCTAATGACTGGAAAAACTTATCATCTATAACCCAGTGTTGGTCAACCCATGTAAACAAAGAAGGAAACCTCTTGATAATAGAAGGTGCCTAGTTTTTTTAGTCATCACAATGTACTAACAATGCCGTCTTTCGAAGGAAGACTTGAAATATTTCCAGACCAAACTCTACTCACATTTTATCAGTTTCAAAACATCATGTTCTTAAAAATGATACGCTGATGCTTAAAATGTAACAAGTGATGCTATGACTGCTCTATAACTGTTTTATAAATTTCATGCTTGAGTGAAAAATGACTAAGTGTATGAATACTGACAATAGAATCAATGTTTTAATGAAAATAGTTTGAATTATATCTAAGACAAAAGAGCAAAAAGGAAAAAATTACCTTTTAACCACTTTTGTTTCATATAGAAAGGTAGACAAAAGTAAGAGGCAGAAAAAAAGAAAATTTTCAAACCCAAATATTTAAAAATATGAAACAGAGTAGGAAGGTTGTGAGCCAAATCTCAAAAGCACAGATTTAACTGCAATCTGAACTCAAAGGGTAAACAGTGAGCCTTCAGTTCTAAATTTAAAGCCCTTGGTAATATATATATTAAACAAAATGCACTGCCACTCATGAATACTACATACAAAAACATGGAGCACCAGAATAGAGATGGTACAGCCATGCAGGAAAAAAAAAATCTATTATTAAGCTAATATTAAAAAGGTGATGCATTAAAAAGTATTGTGTTTTTTTTTTAAATTCACTCACTTGTGACCAATCTCATGTGCAATGGTAAAAGCTGAACCTAGGCCAATGTCTTCATTAATGCTGCAGCTCCTTTCAGGCTCACACATTCCAGCCACAGAGGCCAAGCCTGAATAAACAGAAGGAGACACAAAGGTCATGCCAAAGTTTTTCAATCTTAAAAGCCCTTGTTATAAATGCCTGGATTCTTTTTAATAACCTCTATGCACAGAAGGAGCAGTTGGCAAAAGGTTAACTTTCTAGTCATTTGCAAAATCACTGGGGGGAATTTCACTTTGCCGGCTAGACATTAAGATTTTTTGAACTGCAGTCAGTGCTGGAAAATGTCTAGACTAGGGGTTAGATTTATAAATTTTACTTCTGGTAACTTGGGACCACCTAGTAACTTGAGCCAGGAGAGGGAATTCAAGAAAACATTTCTATTTTAACATTCTTGAGCCTGAAGAAAGCAAAATGCATCCACATTATTTTTCTAAAGAAATCTGTTTAAGTTTAGTGGGTTCATAAAAACATACAAGCAACTTTTTTAGCTATGAAAAACCCCACATGGTACGTTAAAAAATTAAAAAAACAAAACTGAATGCATCAATGAAGAGAGAGGAGACATGTTAGTAACAAGCATTCGTTTAACCATGGAAGTTTTTTCCATTTATCACCCATCATCTTCTGGAATTAAAACCTTATTACAAGCACTTTTAAAAACTTTCTTTAGAGAGAGAAAGCCACTGGTATTTACAGAATATAGCTCTTCTGTACCTTACACATTCTTCAGCAACAGATTATCACACAACGTACTGCAATAATAATTTAGTGCCACTAGAGAAAGCTCTGAACATTGCATTTATTTAACGTATTCCTCCCTAGAGTTTCTTATCTGAAAGAAGCAGTAATCCTTTCCTTAAGGAAATTACCCGCTC
>NW_009647024.1:1657436-1679259 GCF_000708025.1 Charadrius vociferus
TGTAACTTTGGTCAGGGGATGGGAAGAATGGGGCAGGGAGACAGAAGCCATACTCTCTGTATGAGCAGGGACTTCAAATTATTCTGTTTGGACTAACAGTAAGCAAGTAGCAAGATGAGGAATGCTTCTTCACTGTGTCCACATTAACAAGTAATTTGCTAATGGGTCAGCAGAGTGAAGCACTGATATTGAGGTTCCTCACAGCTCTTTGTAGGTGGGTTGGACATTCTACTTTGGACGAGTTTAATCCCGTAGGCTGAACATATTCACCAGACATGTGGTTCAAAGCTTTCTAAAGGGAAAAAAATGTTACAGGATATCATGAGAATACAGCTCATGTAGTGGTTTAGACCCCAATCTCTCCTGTAGGTATATATGGAGCATTTGGGGAGTATGTGTTCTGACTTAGTTTTCTCCAAAACAAATCTAGTTTGCACACACCAAAACTACTCTGATAACCAAACTGACATGGGCAAAAGGTGACAATGTGTATCTGTAGAATTTGCACCACAACAGTACCAGTGCTATAAACAAATTATCTTTGTAGTCAAACTTGCTGAGAACAGGATAAAACATCAGAAGAAAAAAAGACTATCCATGGAAAAAAAATCTGTGTATTTTTGGCAGTGTGCAACCTGTAGAAAATACAGTAATTACAGTTCACCTATGCTATTCTAATTGAGTATGACATTCTGAAGACAGTATGGCAATACTTGTATACCAACTGGCATGTTCCCCTGCAAAGTCCACCACATTTGAGCGATTAAGTCATCTTTATCTTCAGATCTTGTAACTGAGAACTTGCTTCAGTGACTTACAGGACCAGATTAAAGTAATTCCGTACCATGCCTGCAGAAAGTCACAGAGATCAAGTCAAGAACTCAGCCTATGGCTTAAATTTAAAAAAGGAGTTGTCCTTCACTGGAGCCACAGACATGCTGCAGACACCTGAGATCTATCTTTTCTAAGAGATTCCATGAAAGATTCCCTGGTTTAGGAAACTGGAATAGGAGAGAGATACCTATGCCACAAGAAATCCTTTACTTCTGTTTCTTCCTAGAATACCAATGATTCAAGTTTCTTTCGACATTTTGAGACCTCTCTGAGACTATTGTTCACAGACTCCTTAAACGTATGCTTAACTTTAGTTACTGGAGGTCAGTGGGACTTAAGCCTATTAAATGCCTTGCAAAAGAGGGCCACAGGGCCTTGCCTCTTCTCCAATTCAATGCCTATAATACAAATAAATTGTCATGGTTGTGTTGCCAAGCAAGAGTCCTATAAGACTGAGTTGGAACTGATACCATATGTGATTTTTATTTAAATTTTAAAAAAATGAAGACTTTTGTTTAATAAAACATTTGCCAAAGTCTATCCTCTGTTATGCTGGATTCAAGTGAAGCAGAATTTGCCTTTATGCCAAAGTCTGATACAGTAAGAACTAGTACACTAATGATCTGTGTTAAAAATATCATGTAAAAATATCAAATAGCTTGTGTGTGAATACAAACTCTTTAAAACTTTCTTCTTTTAACACTTGCAAAGACAATTCTATGACGTCAATATAGGCAGTCTCTTCAGTTTTGCCTCCTCCACACAGACGTCAAAGAACACCAGTTACATTTAGAAATTCATCATCATCATTTTCCTTTTACTAAAACATGCTGCAGATATTGTTTATATTTACAGCAGGAAAATTGTGGTACCTTTCCGCATGTAAATTACATCCCTGTGCCAGAAGTGTCGTGCTGACTTTAGCAGGACTTGTAGAAAAATTAATATGAGTTTGTAGAAAAATTAATATGAGTTAAGGCTATCAAAGGATACAGTAACACAGGGAAAGACAAAGCAAATACAATTACGAGCTCTGATTGAGAAAAGTATTAATAATCTGAACTAGCCAAAATAGAATTGTATCTTTAATTACTTCTCAGAAGAAAGCTTCAGAAAGGATGCAAATTGAAAAAAAAAATTGTTACATTAGTCTTTCAATATTGTTTCTTTCATATATTAAAGAACTACTAAATGTAACAGCTATACTATAGTAAATAACTTTTGTTGACAAATTTAAGTATGGAGAGAACAATAGGTCTCCATCCTGCACCTAAGGTTGTTATGTGTGCTTCTGTATTGTCAAAGCATTGTTTTAAAGAGTTTCAGTGTTACTGTAATTTATAGCACTGTGATATTTTTCTTTAAGTCTGTGAAAGGAAGAATCTGAAGCTGTACTCCCTGTGTACAAGAGAGCAACACTGTAAACCTCAAAGCCTGTTTCTTTTGTAAGGTTTTTTTGTTTGGCTGGCTGGTTGGTTTGGTTTTTAACTTCCCTAAGGTCTTTTATTTGTATTTTTTTAACTAGATCATGAAGACAAGTTAAATGGAAATAAACAGCAAGTTCCCTTTTGTAAGAAGCAGGTTTGAGACATCTGCTAGGTTTTATCAGAACTCCAGAGAAGAAATACACAGCAGCAGCTCACTTAATTTAAACTTCCAGGAATGTATCAAAGCAGAAACCCACCTAGGTTACCTTTTATTGATCACGTTTATAAAACTACCAAATTTTGGAAGCATAAACTTAAGAAGATCTAATCAGTTAATAAATCAATAGCTGAATATAAAGCAAGGAAACAGCAAATACAAGATGAAATTACTCTTTACAGTCTTACCCAGTGTTCCACAAGGCTTGTTTTTGTAAGTGCAGATATCGTATCTGTTAAGGAGAAACAAAGCAGAGAGAATATGTCAGAGAATCAAATTTGTAAGATATTTTGTATATCTATCACATATCTGTATCATAGTTCAAGTTGTCAGACCACAATCAGCTTAATTATGTGCAGCCAGCTGGTGTCGGTATTTTCTACACTCTGGTGTAAACCGCAAGCTGCAGTACACTCAGAGCCGCTGGCCTCAGGCCAGTGGGACACCTGCCAGTGAGAAAAAAATGGTTGAAGTGGATCTTTGTAATCACCGGCTCCATAAAGCAGACTACCATGCTGTTACGAAGTTACAGCAGCATGTCTATAGACTGCTACTGATTCAAAACACTTAACTTTTACTTTTTGAATGTAATTGGAATCCTCTTACAGTCTCACACTTATCAACTCAACAATACTAATTAAAACTGCTACTATCTCAACTTTGATTCTAATTAAAAACTGTGACTCTCAATTATTACACCAACAATTATATTAAAAAAATCTAGGAACTGCTATAATAGTTTCCTTCTCATTATCTTCCAATGACTACACATGTCTAAAGAGTATACTATAACAAACTAAAACGAAAAACATTTTTTGTGAAAAGCTAAATAATGTTTTTAAAGGAGAATTTTCATAATTTTAGATACAATCCTTCAAAGACAGAAGCTCAACAAGCTTTTGTGTAGTTAACATGCAAGTACCTGGAGCTGAAAAAGGAATTAAAATGTTTTCTGTAGCATAGCCAATAATAATAGCAGTAGTCATGCAGCAGTCAATTCATTAATTACGCCTTCATATTTTCAATATGCAATCCTATGATATGACTAGTAATACAAGAACACTCCTACAATGCCTTTGATTTTCAAGGATTTATATTTATTTCCTTGCAGTATGTTTCATAATAATTTCTATTCTTTTGAATGGTGAGTGAAAACAAAGAGGAAAAGATACTATCTTTATGCTTTAATTTGTAACCCAAATAGTTACTAATTTCATGCCACCAGACATTTCTGTTAAAAATAACCTAAGGGGTGTTATCACGTAGGAGTCTGATCACAAGACGTATACCTTTCGGAGCTAAAAGAGTTAAGGTCTGTCTGTAAGCCAAATCCATGGACAAAATAACAAAGCTTAAAATTTGGAACAAATCCAGTAAACTCTCTATGCGTGTAGACTGCTGTGACCACATGGAAATCCTGTGATTTTTAAAGGTACTAAGTAAAGAGCAGTTTGTGGGATTAAGCTCTAATTTTGAATTCAAATGTGAACAATCACTGATCTCATCAAGATGGTTAAACTCTGCCATCCCATACGTGCATAAACCTCTCACTGATTTTCCATTTGCTGTTTGGAGAGGGCGAGGTAATCAAATCATCATTCTTATATAAAATGTGTTGGAATATAGTCAGGTTTTCATAGAATCATAGAAACATAGAATAGTTTGTGTTGGAAGGGACTGTCATAGGTTGACCCCAGCTGGACACCAAGTGTCCACCAAGCCGCTCTGCGACTCCCCTCCTCATCTGGACAGGGGAGAGAGAAAGTAATGAAAAGGATTGTGGGTCAAGATAAGGACAGGGAGATCACCCAGCAATTACAGTCATGGGCAAAACAGACTCATCTTGGGGATAATTAATTTAATTTATTACCAATCAAATCAAATAAGTTAATGAGAAATAAAACCTAAATCTTAAAACACCTTCCCCAACCCTTCCCTTCTTCCCAGGTTCAACTTCACTCCCCATTTTCTCTACCTCCTCCCCCACCAGACTTCTCACACTTCCCCTACTCCAGTGTGAGGCCCCTCCCACAAGAGGCAGTCCTCCACAAGCTTCTCCAGTGTGAGTCTTCCCCAAGGGCTGCAATTCCTCAGGACTGCTCCAGCATGGGTCCTTCCCATGAGGTCACAAGTCCTGCCAGCAAACCTGCTCCAGCATGGGCTCCTCTCTCCAGGGGTCTACAGGTCCTGCCAGGAGTCTGCTGCAGTGTGCGCTCTCCACAGGGTCACAGCCTCCTTCAGGCATCCACCTGCTCTGGCGTGGCTGCAGGTGGGTATCTTCTCCACTGTTAACCTCTATGGGCTGCAGGGGGACAGCCTGCCTCACCATGGTCTTCACCACGGTCTTCACCACGGGCTCCAGGGAAATCTCTGCTCCAGCACCTGGAGCAACTCCTCCTCCTTCTTCACTGACCTTGGTGTCTGCAGGGTTGTTTCTCTCACATATTCTCACTCTTCTCTATGGCTGCAATCGCACCATTCTTTTTTTCCCTCGTCTTAGATATATTATCACAGAGGTGCTACCACCGTCATTGACTGGCTAAATTGCTGGACCCTTGGCCAGCAACAGGTCTGCCTTGGAGTTGGCTGGCATTGGCTCTATCAGACATAGGGGAAGCTTCTAGCAGCTTCTCACAGAAGCTACCCCTGTAGCCCCCCCCACTACCCAAACCTTGCCACAGAAACCCAATACAGAGGCCTTTAAAAGTTAACCAGTCCAACCCCACTGCAATAAGCAGGGACATCTTCAACTAGATCACGTTGCTCAGAGCCCTGTCCAACCTGACCCTGAATGTTTCCAGGGCTGTGGCACATACCAGCTCTCTGGGCAGCCTGTTCCAGTGTCTAACCACCCTCATCATAAACATTTCTTCCTTATATCTAGTCTACATCTTCCCTCTTTTAATTTAAAAACATTACCCCTTGTCCTATCACAAAAGGCCCTGCTGAAATATTTGTCCCCATCTTTCTTATAAGCCCCCTTTAAGTACTGAAAGGCTGCTATAAGGTCTCCCTGGAGCCTCCTCTTCTCCAGGATGAACAACCCCAACTCTCTCAGCCTGTCCTCTTAGGAGAGGTGTTCCACCCTGCTTATCTTTTTCGTGGCCCGCTCTGGACCTGATACAACAGGTCCATGTCTTTCCTGTGTTGAGGGCTCCAGAGCCCTCAGTAGTCCAGGTGGGGTCTCACCAGAGCAGAGCAGAGCAGAGGGGCAGAATCACCTCCCTCAACCTGCTGGCCATGCTTCTTTTGTTGCAACCCAGGATACAGTTGGCTTTCTGGGCTGCAAGCGCACACTGTTGTCTCAAGTCCAACTTTTCATCCACCAGTACCACCAAGTCCTTGGAAGGGCTGCTCTCAATCCCTTCATCCCCCAGCCTGTATTGGTACTGGGGGTTGCCCCAAGCAAGGTGCAGGACCCTGCACTTGGCCTTGTTGAACCTCATTAGGCTCACACAGGCCCCTTCTTGAGCCTGTCCAGCTACCTCTGGATGGCATCCCATCCCTCAGGTGTGTCAACCGCACCACTCAGCTTGGTGGTGTCTGCAAACTTGCTGAGGGTGCACTCGATCCCACTGTCTGTGTCATTGACGAAGATATCGAACAGTACTGGTTCCAATATGGACCACTGAGGGACACCACGCATCACCAACCTCCATCTGAGCTGTTGACTGCTACACTCTGGATGCGACCATCCAGCCAATTCCTCATCTACCGAACAGTCCATCCATCAAATCCACATCTCTCGAATTTAGAAAGAAGGATGCTGTAAGGGACCATGTCAAAGGCCTTTCAGAAGTCCAGAAAGATGACATCCATAGCTCTTCCCTTGTCCACTAATGTAGTCAGTCCATCATAGAAGACCACTGGGTTGGTCAGGCAGGACTTGCCCCTGGTGAAGCCATGCTGGCTGTCTTGAATCTCCTTCCTGTCCTCCATGTGCCTCAGCATAGCTTCTAGGAGGATCTGTTCCATGATCTTCCCAGGCACAGCGGTGAGGCTGACAGGTTGGTAGTTCCCAGGGTCCTTCTTTCTACCCTTTTTTAAAATGGGTGCAAGGTTTCCCCTTTTCCAGTCACCAGGGTCTTCACCTGACTGCAATGACTTTTCAAATACCATGGAGAGTGTGTTGCCAACTACATCAGCCAACACCCTCAGGACTCTGAGATGCAGTGGGAGGGACTTTGCTCCCCCAGTCCCTGCCTTGTAGTCCATCCACTTGAGAGGTATGAGAAGAGTTTGCCAGTGAAGACTGAGGCAAAAAGTTGTTGAGCACCTCAACCTTCTCCTCATGCATTGTTACCAGTTTGCATGTCTTGCTTATCAGGGGGTACAGTTTCTGGCTAACGTACCTGTAGAAGCCCTTCTTATTATTCTTTGTCCCCCTTGCCACATTCAGCTCCAGCTGCTCCTTGGCCTTCCTGACGCCAACCTACACAATTGGGTAGCATCCCTATATTCTTCCCAGGATACCTGTCCCTGCTTCCACTGCCTGTGCATTTCCTTCTTGCCCTTTAGTTTCACCAGCAGGTCTTGACTCAGCCATGCCACTCTTGCTTTAAGTGTCACAAAGCTTTAAGATGAAAAAGATGCAGAGTGAAAGAAAGATTTTTACTGAATATTTCTTGCAATTTACACATTTAAGGAAGCAAACTTCTTATTTCTACATATAGAACAGAGCCTGAACCTAATCCATTTGAAGTTCATGTGAAATTATTCCTCAAACAAAGCAGACAGAGCTCAGGTTTATTTAGTGAGAAAACCCAAACTTGCTCGAATTCTTTAAAATGTCATTTAGAACTGAATATAAGGAAGTCTGTGCAACACACAGGAAGTATTGGTCTTCTAATGTTTTTTAATATCCAATGCTAATGGGAAAAAACAAATTAAAGGCATATATCCTTAGATGAACTGGATGTTTAAGAAGAAAGCCAGTTCCACTTAAGTAAAAAAGTCAAAAGCTAGTCAATCTCACATTGTTGTTTTCAACATAATTTGAGAACACCTGTACTAGGTTATCCACTTCATCTGCCTTTCCCTCCACAGAAGTCATTCATGAGTGCCTGGAGGGATAACAGGACAGCACAGACTGATACCTTCCCTGACAGAAGCCCCCAGCTTCGTGGCTTAGGGAACTTCAGAGGCAGAGATTGAAGAGTATTTAATTGATTTTTCTTCTAATGTCTTTAGCACTTAGTTAATTCTTCTTCAATCTTAAAAAAGTAATTATTTCAGTGTTTATCTAAGGGATATTGTTATGCCTTTATCAGCAAAGTTGAGTGCCTCTGTTCTGGCAGAGATCTCTTTCATGCTGAAATATTTTCTTTAATTTTCTTTTAAATCAGATTAATAAATTGGACTTTGTCAGCATTGCACCACTACACTGTGGCCTTTCTGCCACCTTCCTTTGAGCGCTAGTGCTTATTAAGCTTTCTGAAGCATATGTATTAACAATTAAAAAACTTGATCTAACAGTGGTATTAACACTAGGAGATACAAAGGCAAAATTAATTACTTCTTCTTACATGTTAATGTGTATTTACACATTCAAGGATTACATTGTCCTTTTCACGAGCCTGATTATGTGAAATGGTCCACTAAAGGAAAAGAGACTCTATGAAGCAGTTATTCCTAGCTGTGTGCTACTGGAAATGATCACTGTGCCAGAAAGAAGGACTGTCTGCATCAAGTTAATACTGAGATAGAAATATACCTGTAACAGGATTGGAAACATAGATGAATACTCACATTGGATACACTTTAAAGAATTTAACTAATCAACAAGAACAACCCACAGCACATATTTTGTTTAAGTATGATAAATGAATAAAGCATGAAAATTCTTACTAGAAATGCAAACTGCTCAAAGCCAGTATGAAATACAAGCTACTTACTTATAAGCACATAAACCTACTCTAAAATTACCTGAAAGCTACCAATATACCTGAATAATATTTGAGATAGATACTGACAGAAAAAATTGAGGCTTTTGAAGAAGTATTTCTTAATGGAACAGAGTTTATGAATCAAAAAATACAATCACAGCAAATTGCTGAGGAAAAACATACCAAGATGGCTGGAATATAAATGTAAAAATTATATGAATATAAGAAAATTCAGGCTAGACAAAACCAAGAAATAGGTATACCAAACATAAAGCTCTTCATAACCTTGAGACAGCTGAAAATGTACTTCATATACATAGTACTACAGGATTTGCCAATTAACCTGATTGAAAAGGTTGTCGGAAAACAAAATAAAGCTGGTTCTGTCCTGACTAAGAGGAAACAGCTAACTACTACAAATTATTAAGAGTTCATTTTCAGGGAACATTTCTAAATACATTACCTCTGAAAGGAAGGCTTTATTTTTCACTTGTTTTAAAACAAATTATACTTTTTGACACTTGCTTTTTGTTATTGTAGGTCTCGACAATAAGCTATTCAAATAAGCACTGTCCTTTTCATACACCCTTGCTCAATGATTAACATAACAGGTTCATTAGAATTCCATCTTTTTTACTTTTTATTCTTCATACTATGCAACATGATTTATCAATGCACCCAATCATGTATGTGTCATAGCTGAATAAGTGTCAAAAGACCAGACGAAAAAAACTCTACTTTAAAAAATTAATTTAACTTAGTCCCAACACCTAAAACTATAAACTGAACTATAAACTGAATCAAACTGAAATCTCAAGACTCCCCCTAAAGGGATCAAAAACCTGCAGCTATTCCAACTCCTTTTTCTAAATTGGGGGGGGAGAAACCATCAAGTAGCTTGTAGTTTCACCATATTCTTTTGCATACATATACTTGGCTATGATTAAAAAGTGGTTATTTTGCAAGTGCAGACATTGTCCGTAATGCTAGAGAATTGTGTGGAACAAGTTATAAAACAAATACTGTTTTTTTGTCAGTGTTTATAAAAAGCTGTGTATCATAATTCTTCAACAGTTCAACACTTCTAAGATAATTTGGTTGTTCATTAGATTTGCACATGTTACAAACAGCAATACTCTTTATAACACAATACTTTTTGATGTCTTTCTAAAAGCTTTACTACAGCATATGCTTAGCCTTACAGAAAGTGGTACACCACAACAGCAATCTGCCTTAAATAAAGTACACGTCTTATTTGGTTTCTTCCTCAAAAACCTCAAACCAAAAAGAGCTATTTAAACCAAGGAAGGAAAAGCATAATATACATGTTACACATCACTCAACAGAAATAGCTTTCTCTATTATTAGTTTTCCATGTCTTTAAAACTGCCATAGACAACCAAATTTTGGCTCTGTTGAACTTTCTTCTTATACTTAGCTTGGGTGGATAAATGAAATTCTGAGTTACAACAAGAAAAACTATTACTGCTATAAGTCCTAATTCTCCTGATTTATATCAAAAAAAATATTTTAAATAATTGCACTGTAGATGAAACTTTTCCATAACACTTTTTCTAAACTGCAAAAGCAGTCAGAACACTAAAAATAAACTCCATTCTGAAACAATTTTTTTAATGCTGTCATTTGTCTTCATCCATTTTGGCAATGGAACATTTGAATAGCAGTTGCAAAGCTACGATAATCAGTAGTATTATCAGTGTACTTAAGACAGATGTACAAAGCTGATTTTAAGATTATGATTTAATAAGAGATTGACTCAATGCAAATTCCACCTCTAAGAGCGTCTAAAAAACTTTTCAACTAAGGTCATGAAAAATACTTCAACAGAGAGGTTTTTGTTCAACACTATGTTGATGTGTCATGCAAGCATACAGCAGAGCTCTTGCAAAAGACACTAATTACACGAAAATAGTAAGTTTGTAAGCAAAAATAGTTCTACAGACAAAATGAAGATCCTGAGACAGTTCTCAGCTTGAGACATATCCTAGGACATGATACACCATTTCAAATAACTGATAAAAAGTTATCATACCAAAAATCAGAGGACTACCTTTAAAATCTTGTTATTTTGAGGAAATAATACATTCAGGCTTTTTAGCCATCTTCTGCTTTCTAAGACTATCTGTATTTACGTACATATTTGGCATTTTCAGGGTTTCTTCTACAGCCATCCACACTGAAAGTTTCCTTCTCTCATGTACATCATGATCCTCACCTAGAAACATGTCCTTACCAGCCACATCAATAAGAAGAGAATAAAGTAACAGAAAGTACAGAATAACAAGTGCTACAAACTGTTAGATCACAGTATAGTTAAGTATCCAAGACAGACACCTACAGAAACTTAAACAAACAATATCAATATTCTGCTAGTATAAAAAAATGACTCAAACAGCATCAATACTGCTGACTGGTTCAGATACGACACATCACAGAGTGATCTTTGCTCCTATGAAAGTACTATTAAGTGCATTAAAATTAAGTAGCATAAAAATAAAGGTAATTCCTTGCTGTCCACTCATGTACTGTTAACATAATTTGAAACTGTGGAAAAGATAGAATACTTCCCGTCCCTGCACTCTTCTAATCAGAACCTTTCTGTAGACCATACATGACTAGAAGGCAAGAAAGTATCAGCTCAACTGCAATATCATAAAGGCAAATGAACATTGTACAAACTCATTAGACTATTTTAGTTGATAATGTAGACTCTAGAATTACTCTAAAGACAGCTTTATAAGCAAACTCTAGCACTGAAGAAACAGCCAGACACTTGTGGTTCCAAGGCCTGTCCCTTGCAGGCCCTGGACTAGCAATGTCACTTCAGTCTCCGCTCTGCCTTGATTCGTCCATCATAGGAAGCTATCTCTTCCTCTTTCCTATTCTGTATCCAACATGTACAGGCTTGCTACTCTAACTCATTCCTCCCGGTCCTCAGTGAACATAAGATCCAGCTGAGTTTTCTCTCCGCAGCTTTAAGATTACGAGAGACTGACTGATGGCTCAAGCTATTGTCAACTAGCTTATACAAATAGGCTATCCTTGTATAAACATAACTTTGAGTGATATCCACACAGCAGTCATAGCAGCATCAACCAGCTCAGCCTAGCGTAGCTACCCAAAGATCTACCTTTCTTCTTCCCATTTTTACACTCTGCATCAAGTTCTGTGCTGCTGCATTTAACATCAGCACACAAACTAGCTAAAGAGGTTTGACTGAGTCTTCAGTATATTGGAATCGCGTTACTGACAGCAGTACAGACAGCATAAGCCATCATACAGAACGAGCTCCAGGCCTTCTAGCAGTTGTAGCCCAATCTTAACTGAATCTGTCTTCTTCAGAACATGTTCATTCTAGTTCAAGCTAGGCTTTAAGTCCCCTTGAACACCGAGACTCCTCAACGAGGCACCTTTCAACAAAATCATTAAAAAATCCTTTACCTGGATAAGCCATATGTCGATTTCAAAATTGTAGAAATTTGAAAAACAGTTATGTTAGTAAGGTACAAAACTTGCAAGCTGGAGACCGTGAACCTATAAAAATAATCAGGGAGTTTAAATCTAGCAGAACTACATAGACTGCTTCAAAACTTCTCTGTGGCATAGCTAATTTTCTTTCCATGGGATAGCTCCTGATCCACAGTAAAAATGTTTATACTAGTTCATCAGAAATGTAGACCTACCTACCCGAGTGACAATTGTGACTTCATTACCATTCAGAGACAACTGAGAAATTTAGCATTTGCATCATCACTAGAACATAGGTAATACTTAACTTGCTGTATTCTGTTCCTCAAAAGTGATTCCATATTTTTATAGCACTCTCAGTACTGAGCCAAAATTTAGATGGAGTTACATGGATGTGATTAGTTAAAGCTGGCCTAGAGAACAGAACAGAAATTTCTGCATATCTACTCCAAGTACACTGTTAATATTTTTTCTACCAGTGCATTCGGGAAAAGTCTGGCAACTAATACATAAAGCCTTTGTTCAAAGCACATTCACTCAAAGAAGCTCCAGCAGCTTGTAGGGCAATGCTTTTTAGAGTGTGCTAATGCAACAAAGTCTGGGAAAAAGGAAGACTAGCAAAACTAATTACATAGGCGTGGTTGGGGGCATCCTGCCACACAGCAGAAAATATTATGCTAAACCATTTATAGGAAGCCACTAGTCTAGACCTTTGGCAGTAGGGAAACCAGCTAGCAGCTATGATTACTAACCAAGTTTTAGTTCTGTTGTACAGAAATAAATCAGATAAATTATAGCAATAACATACTGGAAATATATTTATAAGTTTTGCTGTGAATATGGCCTTTCTTCCTTTTCTAATTTGCTGAATATTGTAAATGATTAGTTTATAAGTCTCTCAGAAGATCACACAAATCTTTACAAACAAAACGTATACTTTATCTGCCCTTACACTGTATGTGGGATAAAAGGCTTGGTACTTGAGGTAGGTTGTAAAGAGCAGCAGTTCATTAGGATGACAGACCACACCTGGTACAAAAATAAGAACATAAGAACTGCAACATGGGCTAGACCAAAGATTCTACTATTCCAGTACACTGCCTTCACGATGATCTAAGAGAATGCCCAAGAAAGAATAACACCAGTGCAAGCGTAAAATGGCAATTACCCCATTACTCCCTCAACTTCAACTATTTTTGGCTCAGATTTTAAGACAGATGTGCTTCTGCGTATTTAGCAACTGTCAATGTTTTTTTCTTCTGTGAACTTGCCCAGACAACCTTTCAACCTATGCATATGTCCAGCTTCCATAAAGTGGCTTGCCAAGGAGTTTCAGCATCAGCTAACTCTTGCATAAAGGGCTGCCTCCCTTCTCCTTATTTAGAGCCTTTCCTCTGCTAAGTTTACACGGCAGACTCTAGCTCTTGTACTGAAAAACACAATGAATGACTGTTCCTTATTTATGCTCTCCATACAATCTGTAACTCTGTAGATCACTGTAATATCCTCCCAAATCCGACTTTTCCAAAATTTGAATCCTCCAAGTAAGAGAGTCAGGAACTTAGACATTTCTTGTAAAGGAACTCCCACTTTTTTTTTTTTTTTTAATAATTTTTGCTTCTCATTTCCAATTCTCCTAAAACCTTTTGAGACAAGAAGGCCAGAATGACACAAACTGTTCAAGACGTAGGTGCATCATACCCAGTTTATTCAATGGCCTAATAAGGTTCTTTATTCTTTTCCCAACAATTGTTAATACTTAATTTGCTGGATTAATAACATATATTTTACATGTAGTCCAAATCTTTCAGTAAAATCACAGTACTATCAAATAATAGAATCAAAATAGGAAAGAGCAGCAGAGATTTTTCCTGTTATTTCTGGTTGTTATTTTTACAAAATTTCTGAGAAAGGGATTGAAAGTCTTAAGCATGTACTATTACAACTTATTTTTCCTGAACACGATGAGAACAATATGCCCTGTGCTTGGGCCCAATTAAACAATCACAAAGTATTCAGGTCATCAGAGTTGTATTTACAAAGAGAGCTAAATTTCAGTTGCTGAACACAATAATTAAAGCTTCTTCAGTCAATGGAATAAAATCTATTTGCTGACTTTTAAGGTCAAAAAAGACAATCACTCCACTGAAATTATTATTAACCCTGATTAGTATCAAAAGGAATTTTTGTTTTAACAGCAAACTCAAAACAATCTATTTTACAAGTTTAGTGTTTGTTTCTACAAGTGCGTATCACAATACATTACAATAAAGGATTTTTCCTCTTCAAGAAATGACAGCGGCTAATTTGACTGCCAGTGCTTAAAGAACAATACAAAGCCAGTGAAGTGCTGGACATCTGTGGTAGTTCTCCAGATGACATGCATTAATTTCATCAAACAGGCTGCTGCTGTGTTCTACAGCTAACAAATGTTGAGGCTAACGAATTTTGTAGACTGCCTCTGAACTGAGAGGAAGATAGATGCACAGAGTGACAAAATGAAATGGCAGCAGAAAAAAAGACTGTTTAAACAAAGGTAAGTGTAAAAGAAGTGAAGAGACAGCAAGTCTACAAGAAAAGTAACAGGACTGAGGTCTTGTCCAAGTTTGTGAGAGCACAAAGGTCCTGTCATGTTAAGACCAAAAGGAACGTAATTTGGTTTTCTTTTTTTAAAAAAAAATGTGCTGGCAAATGGAATACTTGCACCTCAGACTGATCTCTGAAGTCTGTCTGTATCAAAAAGTGGAACCCATGCATCCAACCCAGAACTGCACATAAAACTTCGTTTCATCTTATTCTCCACATAATACACAGCATGAAGAAGTATTTGCTCTATTCAAGAAAAAAAGTTCTGTTTGGCATACATTATCATTTTCTGTCTAGCTTATTTTTTACAAATAATTTTAGTGACAAGAGCAACTAACTGTTGTGAATGAATGGCTGAATGCCACGAGCATAGTAACTTACTTTACTATAGTGGCTCTTCACAAACCACATTATTGTATACAAGTTGGGATTAGTCAACAGTGTCTATCCAGACTATCTGCACACACATACTTAGTTCCCCATACCTTAAGGAATGTAAGAGTGGAGCAGCTGCCATTTATTTTAGTGCTTCTGCCAATGAAGAACCACAGAAGAGTCAGTACTAGCTGGGAAAGAAAACATGCTGCAGCAACAGCAATCTGTCTTGCAAAGGGATGCACCTGTCAGATTCCTTTCCCTGTGCATGAACTCTTCAAACCAAGCTATTAATTCCATATTAAAACTGCCTGATTGTCAAAAGAAATTCCTCACTGGTTCCTTAGTTTTAACCTTCCATACACTATTCAAGTCTTATTTTTGTAAACTAGTCTTTCAAAGCTAACCTGTCTTGAAGTAGGAAAAAAATTTCTTCTTTAGTGCTTTTGTTAAGCCCACTAAGCATTCACCCACTTTTAAACAAAAACAGAAAACCAACAACACTTGCAGATGTATTTCTGAAACTAGTTTGGTTTCATCTACAAATTTTATGAAAGAATCATTCCCTTTGGGTTTTTTTTAATCAACAGACTACTCCATTGTATTATAAGTGACCTGAACTTACGTTTTTTATTTTTACCACATACTGAATATTAGCATGAGACTATTAAAATAATTATTCTCCCAAGTCTTAAAACATTTTAAATGCTGAGCAGAAATTTTGACTGGCTATACAGACAACCTTTTCTCCATGAGGGCAGTCATGCAGTAAAGTGGGTTACCCAAATGGTTTTTGCGAGACCTGATTGGATAAAGCCTTGTGCAACCTGGTTTGATCTCACAGCTCACCCTTCTTAGAGGAGGACATTGGACTGAAGACCTCCAGAGGTCCCTTCCAACCTGAACCCAACAGATTCTAAGAAGGTTTTGTCTGAAAATCTTCAAAATGTTTATTTAATAATCATGGAGTAATGAAAATTACATTTTAAGAAAACTCTTCAAAATATTCATTGAAAAGAAAAGTAAATTACATACTCAAAATGGAAGCTTCATTACAGCCACAGTTATTGTAGTCTAAATATTTTATCAGCATAGAAAACAGGGAAAAAAGTCTCCCTCCCCATTCCACTCTGGTTGGAACAGTCCTACATCTTACTAATAACTACATATGAAACCTCTTGAACCACGTTCCCCAATTAGTTGACTGTTAAATTTTAAGCACCTGACATTGCCCTGTAAAACTCATTCTCCTCTGCAATGCCAACACAACTGCCTAAAACACTAACTGTAAGAAATCCAAGAAGTTCAAGCTGAAAGAAAAATAAGTATGCCTTATTTTTTCCAGCTCAGTAGGTTTCAGCAATTAATGTAGTTAAACCATTATAAGTAAGTATCAGAAGATCTGCAAACAAGAAAGTTAACATCCAATAAAATATTTCTCTCCATTGGGGCCAAAAAATAGGGAGAATTTCTTGTTTTAAAAATCACAAAATTATCTCATTACTTTGATCTATGTAAAGTTAGTGAATTGGAACATTTACCTTCCACCCAAATTATACAGAAATAAGGATCAACATAGAAGTTTAAGAAACTAAGGATGTCTGGAAAGAGGTTGGATAACATGCAAAAAATACCAGTATTTGATTTTTTCCTCAACGTATTATCTGTAATTCCTGTTGTGCAAAATTGTCTGATTCTTAATTTGTTGAGTTCTAGCTACTTTAGTGTTTCTATAATGTTAAGTGTGGCTTTATTCAATAAATACAAGTAATTTATGAATATAAATACTTTAATCAAATTTCCATTCTTGCTTGGAAGAACTTGTAACAGCCTGAAGCAAAAAATCTGAAGTAAAAAAAAAAATAATTATGAGTTAAAAATGTAAAAATAATAAGATGAATAAATGCATTTAAGTTCTAGAGATATTTAAAGGAATGTGCAAAAGCAGAGTTTTCTTCCAGTAATGCAAGACTACAAAGAAGAGCCATGCATTTCAGTGAAGTTACTACCCCTAGCATAGCACCATAGTACTTAAATCCCATTTTTAAAGAGTCATGTACAGGAACAAAGTTTTTTGGATTGCCAAACAATCCATTTAGTTGACTCATAACATAACCAAAAATAGAACTGCAAAACATCATAATTCTCCTGACCAACTGAATCTCTTACTATTGCTATTGTTTGCTGATAATTTTTTTAACCACTATATAATTAACAATCTTAGCCAAAATATGACTGAGATGGAATAGCTTTAAAATGAATCTTGGTCAAAGAGACGTAAACACTTCCACGGTTTAACAGACTGCATTTCACACATCTGAAAAATTCCTTGGTTTTGCTAGTGTTTAGAGTATAATTTCTTGTTCTTCAGTATTTCCAAATGTATTGTTCACAATTGCATAATGTATTTCACTCCACTTTGGCAGGTGGTTGAAAGAGCTCATAGGGTACACAATGAATATTTGTCCGCATTACTTATGACCTTGCAATTTTTAAGCAGGACTAACTGTCCTAAAATCACAAGTAAACACTTTTCATTAAAGCTAAATTAATGTGCAAGCTAAGGAACAGCCTGTACCTCTTCCTCCCTATTTATCCAATCACTTAGCACTCCCTTTTTCAAGCTGCTGAGAGTAATAAATGAGAGATTTGCCATGGCTCTGGCTGAAGCAGCCTGAAGGCCATCCAAATGCAACCTCAGTGCTATTCAAAGAGCCATCTTAAAAGGTCTGGTAAAGAACCATGCTCATCTGGAAGCTGAAAGTGATCAGGTCTATAAAGTACCGAGTTCCACAGTTTTCAGAACACGACCTGAACAAAATGTTCAGAAATAAGTAACATAATTATAATAATATGTTTAATAATGAACACCTGGTGCCCTAACATGATATTACAAACACCTACAACAGAGATTTGACTCCAACGGCAGCATTGGATAGTCATGAAGTATCACCCCTTCAGTACTCAGTACAAAGCTGATTTTATAACAAAGATTTGTAAGTGGCCATCCATATGGAAACGAAATAATGAATTCTGGAAGTTTCTATCCTTCTAGTTCTGACATTAAAGCACCTTTTCCTTCAAGACCGTAACTGCGTAACTGTGAGTTTATTGACAAAGATTAGTTGAGTCAGCGTAGCGTGTGACAAAACAGGACTAAGCTAACTCGTACAATCTTGCTGGTACTTTGTGGTAAATTGCTTGTATGGCTAAACTATTACACAGACTCTTACATTTCCCTGGCATCAGTGTTACTCTGTGTATGTCGAGAAGTCTTCCACAAAAATCATGCAGGTCACCATTCTCTTAAAACACAAAAACATATCAACTGTAAGTCATTTAAGAACTACATCTCAACTTTGGAAAGAACCTAAACAATCAAATACATGAAAACATACTTTAGTTACACGATCAGAGTATTCTTCCTTCTCCACAGACTAAGGCCATGATTTGACACTCCAGTTAGTCTTACACAGAACCTAAAGCCAATACTAAAAGAGCTCATAAGATTTATCATTCTTGAATGAGTAACTAGCAAGGTTACGTGAATTCCAGACTATGAAAATTACATCTCGCTGCGATCCAGAAAAATCTTACTGCCAATGTTTTGGAATTTTTTAAATGACAATAGATCAGAAATTATCTCAATTTTTTTCCAAATTGCTGCTTACTCTTTTGAGTTTTTTGGTAGAATTAAAAACAGGAAAAAAATCAAAGAGATATTTGACTTGAAACAATGCAATATTTCTGGGAGTTTTATTTTCTACATTTTTAAGTATTCTTAATTGAATCTGTTATTCATAAGAACTAATCATAACTTGGTTTTACAGGGAAAAAATTCTCCCCACTTATCCACAGACAAGCTTCAGCACCCAAAATGCCAGAACAAGTTTTTTCTTAACAACCCTCCAAAACTGATACAAGACTCAGTCATCAAACATCATTAAAATGTTTGTGCAGTCTGATTGCTAAAAAAATGCCATTCACTCTAACAACTTCTGTAGTATGGACATATATCTTCTTCTATCTGGAGAAACACTAATAATAAAGTTCAAGTTACCCACAGAGAATTCTCCTGAATGGTAACTGCGTTCTCAGAGATCATACAAATGCTTTCAATTCCAAATTATGAAAAAAGTTACAATGATTGCTCATTAACTGAAAAATATACTAGTAAGTGCACATCTGTAGAAGCATCCTTTTTCTGCAGTATGTATAACAGAGTGTATATTCCAAGCAAGCTGCATACCACATGGACAAAGACTCAGACCACAGAGTAGCAGTAAACTGTCATGTAGGTATCCATTCAAAATTATTATGGGCTTAAGCTGTGAGGGCATTTTCAGGATATCTGTTGGACTAGTAAGGCTTGGACAAAAGAACAAGTAATTAACGATTATTTATTTCAAGTCACATGAAGATTCCTTAAGTTGTTTAGGTGAGAGGAAGAAAACAAGCAATTTTCTTCTAGAGAAAAAAACACCTATATATATAAAAATCTAGAAATAGAATTTAAAAATCTAGAGAAAGATAGGTCTTATACCATCCAATCTGGAGAACAACGGAAGTTGTGACTGGTAGTGCATTAAAAGAGCATTAAAACAGCAAGGGACACAACACAATGATTCTGCTTTCAAACTCACCACAGAAAGAAATTTAATTCTGGGAGGATCTACTCAGTATTACAGAATGGTGAGGGTGGGAAGGGACCTTTGGAGATCATCTAGTCCAGCCCTCCTGCCAGAGCAGGGTCACCTACAACAGGTTGCACAGGAATGCATCCCGGCGGTTTTGAATGTCTCCAGAATGGGAGACTCTACAACCTCTCTGGGCAGCCTGTGCCAGTGCTCTGACACCCTCAAAGTAGTTTCTCCTCATGTTGAGATGGAACTTCCTATGCTCAAGTTTGTGCCCATTACCTCTTGTCCTATCACAGGGCACCACTGAAAAAAGACTGTTATCATCTACCTGGCACCCTCCCTTTAAGTATTTATAAATATTAATAAGATTCCTCACCAGTCTTCTTTTCTATAGACTAAAAAGACCCAAGTCCCTCAGCCTTTCCTCATAAGAGAGATGTTGTAATCCCCTAATCATCTTTGTAACCCTTTGCTGGACCCTCTCCAGCAGTTCCCTGCCCTTCCTGAACTGGGGAGCTCAGAACTGGACACAATACTCCAGATGTGGCCTCACCAGGGCAGAGTAGAGGGGCAGGATAATATTCTTCGACCTGCTGGCCATGCTCTTCTTGATTCACCCCAGGATGGCATTGGTCTTCTTGGCCACCAGGGCACATTGCTGGCTCATGGTCCTCCTGTTGTCCACCAGGACTCCCAGTTCCCTTTCCACAGAGCTGATCTCCAGGAGGTCAGCCCCTAACCTGTCTTGATGCACAGGGTTATTCCTCCCCAGATGTAGTACCCTACACTTGCCCTTGTTGAACTGCTCCTCTGTGCTCAACACCGTATCACAGATCACAAGCCCCGACGGCACTGAAAACTGATAGCTTTCACTAAACCAGCTATGGGTTGCTGGTTCAGAATGTATCACAGGTATCAGGACCAAAGTGCCACAAAACATCAGAAGAACACATCTCAGCTGTAAATCACATTCTGTTTGGCAGGCTGAAGAGGATTTATCTTTTCACTTTAACAGACCCCAAGAAAAAGGAAAAACTCACTTTTACTCTTAAAGAACAAAACAAAATGCAGGAAGAATAGCAGAAGATGCCTGTTCAGTATAAGCTAGCATTCTTTTCTTGTTTTAGGAAGCTTCCACTGAATACTATAAAAACCTTTAAGATGGACTTCCCTGTCTTTCTTGTCTTCTCAAAAAAAAAAAAAGGAATAATACTTCAGATGAGCCCAATAATGCCATTACAAATCTGTATCAGAAAATCGAATGAGCTGCATTAAAAGAAGGGCAGATTTCAAAACCTAATAGTTCTTATTTCCATCTGTAACTAGCTAAATTCTCTTTACTGTGGAAACAAGAGAAAAGGTATGAAGAACTTGTGAACATTATTTTCAATGACCAAGCTGCACAAACCCAGAAAAAACAGGACCACCCTAACCTGTGGCTATATAAAAGGCTAAAAGAAAAGGCATATGGTGTACAAATCCATGGATAATGTAAGAGTTTGCTGTCTCTGGCATAAGTATTAAGATTAATGAAAGACAGAGTGAAGCCCAGTTCCCCTTACTGCCATAGGTTCAGGAGACACAGACATCCACAGATACATGGACAAAGATACTGATAGTCAAAATTGTAAGCTTGTAACTTTATATGACCCAAGCATATGGGCAGTAAAATTAAATTCTCAAATTAATTTCAATAACCGACATGTAAAGAGCATAGAGGGTGTCACCCTCTATGTCAATGACCAGCTGGAGTGCATGGAGTTCCACCTGGGGAAGGATGAGGAGCTGACCAAGAACTTATGGGTCAGGACTAAAGGGAGGGCAGGTACAGGTGATGTTACAGTGAGGGTCTGCTACAGGCCACCTCACCACAAAGACTGCAAGGATGAGACCCTCTGTAGACAGATAGGAGCAGCCACATGTACATAAGCCCTGGTCCTCATGGGAGACTTCAACCACCCCAATATCTGTTGGAGGGATTACACACACCACAGCAGGGCATACACAATCCAGGAGGTTCCTGGAATGCGTTGATGATAACTTCCTTCTCCAAGTGATAGAAGAGCCAACCAAGAGAGGTGCCATGCTGGACCTTCATCTCACCAACAAGGAGGGGCTGGTGGGGAATGTCATGCTCAAGGGCAGCCTTGGCTGCAGTGACCATGAGATGGTGGAGTTCAAGATCCTTAGGGTGGCGAGGAGGGTGCACAGCAAGCTCACTATGTGGACTTCAGGACAGCGCACTTTGGCCTCTTCAGGGATCTGCTTGGCAAAGTACCGTCGGATAAAGCCCTGGAGGAAAGCGGGGCCCAAGAAAGCTGGTTAATATTCAAGGATCACCTCCTCCAAGCTCAGGAGCCATGCATCCCA
>NW_009647024.1:1679345-1697376 GCF_000708025.1 Charadrius vociferus
TGAGCAGCCAGGGATCAGGTTAGGAAAACTAAAGCCCAGATAGAATTAAATCTGGCCAAGGTCATCAAGGAAAGGAAAAGCTTCTACAGGTATGTCAGTGACAAAAGAAAGACCAGAGAAAATGTGTGCCCTCTCCAGAAGGAAATGGGAGACCTTGTTACCCGGAATACAGAGAAGGCTGAGGTACTCAATGACTTTTTTGCCTCAGTCTGCATGGGTAAGGGCTCTAGCCACACCACCCAAGTCGCAGAAGGCAAAGGCAGGGACTGGGAGAATGAACAACCGACCACTGGAGGAGATGATCAGGTTAGAGACCATCTAAGGAACCTGAAGGTGCACAAATCTATGGGACCTGATGAGATACATCTGAGGGTCCTAAGGAAACTGGCAGATGAAGTTGCGAAGCCACTATACATCGTTTTTGAGAAATCATGGCAGTCCGGTGCAGTTTCCAGTGACTGGAAAAGGAGAAACATAACCCCCATTTTTAAAAATGGAAAAAAGCAAAACATGGGGAACTACAAGATAGTCATTCTCACCTCTATGCCTGGCAAAATCATGAAGCAGATCCTCCTAGAAACTCTGCTAAGGCACATGGAAAATAAAGAGGTGATCGGTGACAGCCAACATGGCTTCACTAAGGGCAAGTCAGGCCTGACAAATTTGGCAGCCTTCTACAATGGGGTTACAACATTGGTGGATAAAGAAAGAGTAACTGACATCATATAGCTGGACTTGTGGAAAGCATTAGACACTGTCCCACACAACATATTGGTCTGTAAATTAGAGACATGGATTTGATGGATGGACCACTCGCTGGATAAGGAATTGGCTGGACGGTTGCACTCCCAAGAGTTGCAGTCAACGACTCAATGTCCAAGCAGAGACTAGTGATGAGTGGCATTCCTCAAGGGCTGGTACTGGGACCCGTGCTGTCACTTTGTTAGCAACATTTACCAATGATACCAAGCTGTGTGGTGCGGTCAATATGCTGGAGGAGAGGGATGCCATCCAGAGGGACCTGGACAGGTTTGAGAGGTGGGCCCATGCAAACCTTTTGAAGTTCAACAATACGAAGTGGAAGGTCCTGCACGTGAGACAGGAAAATCCCAAGCACAAATACAGGCTGGGTGGAGGATGGATTGAGAGCAGCCCTGTGGAGAATGAGGTGTCTGTTGATAAGAAGCTCAACATGAGCAAGCAATGTGCGCTCACAGCTGAGAAAATCAACCACATCCTGGCGAGCATCAAAAGAAGCATGGCCAGCAGGTCAAGGGAGGTGATTCTGCCCCTCCACTCCACTCTTGTGAGACCCTGCCTGAAATACTGCATCCAGCTCTGGAACCCCAAACATAAGAAGGACATGGACATGTTGGAGCGAATCCACAGGAGGGCCACAAAGATGCTCAGGGGGTGCAGCACCCCCTGTATAAGGAGAGGCTGAGAGAGTTGGGGTTGTTCAACCTGGAGAAGAGAAGGCTCCAGGGAGACCTTATAGCAGCCTTCCAGTACTTAAAGGGGGCCTACAGGAAAGACTGGGAGGGACTGTTTATCAGGCAGTGCAGCAATAGGACAAGGGGTAACATTTTTAAATGGAAAGAGGGTAGATTTACATTAGATATAAGGAAGAAATTCTTTACTCTGAGGGTGGTGAAATACTGGAACAGGTTGTGCAGAGAAGCTGTGGATGCCCCATCCCTGGAGGTGTTCAAGGCCAGGCTGGATGAGGCTTTCAGCAACCAGATGTGGTGGGAGGTGTCCCTACCCATGGCAGGGGGGTTGGAACTAGATAATCGTTAAGGTCCCTTCCAACCAAAACCATTTTATGATTCTACGTAACTGTAAAGTACAGTCTTTAAATAAAGTGTTTTATTGGTGATTGGTATTTATGTCTGTAGAAGCAGAATCAGACCTTTAAGCAGATAAGAAGTCATGGCAAGAGATCTTGTTTTAATATTATGACCACAGAGCATCAGCACAACTGCATGCCTCAAAGGCTCACATAAAATTTACTAAACAGTAATTGATTTTTAAGTCTTACACAGGGAATTTTTAGCTTAGTATGAAAACAACTCTACTGAAGTCGTAAGACTCAGTCATCGGAGTAAAGTCTCTGTTAGGTGCAAGTTGAGGGAGTGGAGGGTGAAGCACTGTATGTACGGAGGGGTGTTACAACTATTTTAACACTAACACAGACAACAGTTCAGAGGGAAAAAAAAAAATGTTATCCAGCAGCAGTAATAACCAAGATTGAGACAAGCAAGAATGAAATAATTAAACAGAAATTTTGTCAACTGATATTCTTGAGCATTCTAATGAGCGTGAGCAGTCAGGATCATACTGTATTCAAAAAAAGGAAACCTTAAATACAGATGACCTAGGCACCTTCGTGACTCAGAGGGAAGAGTGCCATCTACTGAGTCAACAATTATAATAAAACCAACAAATCACATATTTGTCCTGAAATAGAAAAGGAAGTTTTAACTTGTATTTAAAGTCTTCCACCTCCCACTGAAAATCAAATCTTTATTTTCAAATGTTACTGCAATTTATATGATAGTGATGCTGTGTTTCTACACAAGTGAGCTAGTGTTTTAGCCAAGTTAATACTTACACCTAAAATATTTCTGAAAGGCTGGCGACGCCCCTGTTTCTAATTAATTTAAGAGCTTTAGTTTCCAAAGGAAAGATGCCATTTTATTTTCTTTTTAAAAGATTCTGGAATATGGGGTTAACTATGCTGGATAACAAAATATTAAAAAAGAAAAACATGAAGAACCAGTTACAGAAGATATTCTTAATTTATTTGACCTTTGGGTTAACAAACTTGATAGTCAACCTGCAACATATGAAAGTACACTTTGCAAAAAAATTAACTACTTCCAGAAATAGGTACAGTGGTCAAAGGAAAGTATGTAACCCTTAAGTGTGTTCTGAGTCTCACTCATTGCCAAATATACAAATACACACACCTGAAATCTAGTCAGTAAAAATTATTAGAAATAGAACTTAACCTGCATTGCCAATGTCTTATTGAAAGGCATGGGTATAACTTAAATTTTGTTTTAAATTTACTCTCAGGAATTACATCCTCTTTAAAATAAAAACCACTGTTAATGCACAAAAGCTATTTCAGAAAAAAATATTAATTAAACAGAAAATCATCCTACCAAACAAGCTCTAAAAAACGAGTCTTTCTTCCTCTGTGGCGTTTTGTAAAGACAGTATTTACAATGAGTGAACTGATACTATGGGTCCTATTCTGAAACATTAAAAAGTATATACAGAAAATGTGATTTTGTCACTAAGTGCCCCAAGCTTCTCTACCACACAAATATCAAACCTTTATTTCAACACAATACTCAGCAGTGAACATGCAGTACAGAGTGGGCGGGAAATACACAATGGGGTAGAAACTCAGTCATAAAGTCCAGCAAAGGGCTACAAAGATGATCACGGGATTGGAGCACCTCTCTTATGAAGAAAGGCTGAGAGCCCTGGGTCTGTTTAGACTGGAGAAGAGAAGACTGAGAGGGGTTTTCATCAATGCTTGTAAATATGTAAAGGGTGGGTATCAAGAGAATGGAGCCAGACTCTTTTCAGTGGTGCCCACTGACAGCAGAAGGGGCACAAACTGGAACACAGAAAATTCCAACTCAAAATGAGGAAACACTTCTTTACTTTGAGGTTGACAGAGCACTGGAACAGGCTGCCCAGAGGCTGTGGAGTTTCCTTCTCTGGAGATATTAAAAACCTGCCTGGATGTGTTCCTGTGCAACCTGCTGTAGGTGAACCTGCTTTGGCAGGGGGGTTACTAGATGATGTCTGAAGGTCCCTTCCAACCCCTACCATTCGTTGACTCTGTGTGTGATAATTAGATTCTGCAAGCTTCTAACATTAAAAAAGTAGCTCTTTCAAATGAACAGTGCTTCTTTGTAGACAGTTTGCCTTCCATAAAGAACTCACATTACAGTAATTGAGGCATCTGAGCAATCAGCTGGATATAGTCTTACTTTCTTATTTGCCAATAGTGTTTCTGACAATAAAGAATTCTTAAAATGAAAAACCTTCAACACCGGCAATTTAAAAAAGGAGAAATATGCTTCAAAAGTGCTTAGCCCAAAGCAGCTTTCATCAAGTTCAATGGAGGTGGAAACATTGAAAAATTTTACAGACCAGCATGATACAGAGATCCTTTATTTTTTAAAAACTTGGCTAGGAAACTTTCACATATTTACTACAAATACAGCACAGCAAAACAATAGGAAACTGCCTTACTGGAACCCCTGCAGAACTTAAAAGCTGTACAAAGACTATTACACTAGTTGCATAGCATTCCCTTTCCAGTCCTTCATCTCTCTCATTAAATTTTTCAACCAAATAGCTCAGCCTCACTTGTGTTTTACTACCTTAGCAGGAAAACATATTCAAACACATACAGATGGCAGTTTACTCAAATATAATCAACAGCAGTTTTGTGATGGGTATTAAAAAAAGGGAGGGATAAAAAACATCAACTTTCTTTCCAAAGATTTCATCTGTGGAAAGCAAAATTTTAAGAAACATCTGACCTTGTTTCTAAAGTTTCATCCAAAAAGCTGTATTTGAAAATATGAAGCAAGCATATGCTGGCAGTCTTGGATTTGACCTCACCACACGTAACAGGAAATTACTTGGTAACTATTTGGGAAAAATAAATGCATGGAGTAGGAGATCATCAAGATATTTGTTTTGAGAGCAACTACAAGATTATGTCTCATATACTGTTCAGGGAATCTATACTTTTGAAAGACAAGAGCTTCTCAAGCTTGGTTTCAGCATATATAATGGACATAATTCCTAAGAACAATACATGCTGTGACAGGCAAAATGACAGTCAAAAAGAAATATCATGTTTTGGTGGATTGCATCCATGAAGTTACTTACCAACAGATTAAGATACATTGTCCAAATGCACATTTTCATAAAAATCATACAACCCATGTCATTACGGACTTCTTTTTTGCCATAGTATTGACAGACAACCATTCTCTCTCTTCCTGCTCTGCGCTGAAATATTATTTTCCCTTCCTACACGTACACGCTCACACTCAGCCTCACTGTTTTCTCCCATCTTCAAAACCCAGGTTGTATAGAGACTGAGGAAACAAAAAGGAGGCTGGGGAAGCATGGTGCATAAGATAGGTTCTGATGCACAGTACATACCAGTAGTAATTTTGCTTCTTTCTTGTCATGCTGCCAATACACACCAACTTTGTTATAGAGAACTTCAGTGTAGCACTAAGTTGCTGGAGACTGTTCCTGGGATCCAGGGCAATGGCGACTGCGTGTCTCTCTCTACCCAGGGCTGCATCCATCCCAAGCAACCCCAAGCAATCACCCAGCACTCACAGTAAACGCTGACGCCTGTCTCAAAGACATCAGGCATGGAAATATTTTTCAACAAAGCTACCAACTCAAGCATAGTAGAATGGGCTCTGAGGATTAAGGCAAGGCCTTCCTTAGCAGGCCATTTGGTAATCTTCACTAAACTGCTGCTCCTTCAGATCTTTCCACTATAAAGGCAATGCTTGTTTGCTTTAAATAAGAAGTTTAGTCACATGCAAGTGAAATTCTTTACACCAATTAAGTGAAAGAGGTTATAACAAAATAGCTAAGAGGCTAGGAGAAGGGAGGTTTGGCCTACTGCAAGAGAAAATGGCCTATCTCAACCTAGGGCAATTGAGGAGAAAGGGGACAGCTTGCTGATTATGAATGGGGTGGTCTTAGACATATAATACACATGTACCAAAGGCAAAAATTCTAGAACTGGAGTGCTTAAGGTACCTATGTGTTATGTAAACATGCAGAGGCAAGAATAATTAGCTAGGCCTGTCACTTTCCAATTATATTACTGTAAGTGAGCTGATCACAGCAGATCAAGCACCCCTATTTGATAATAATTAAATTAGAAAAAGGCAGATTATGTCTGAAAGGTTCACAGAAGTATTGCAATCTTTTTACGCTACATACGGTTCCTTAAGCTGCTTAAAAATACACCATGCCACTCCAAAAAATCCAGTTTTCTGGGTAGAGAAATGCAAGCTAGAAAAAAAAAAAAATCGTTCTCCATCTAACCTAAGATCCTTCTCCTCAGGATTGAAAAAAGACTTGGATAAATATGACTTGAAGCTTTCTACACTCATAGCATAAAAATCACTATGAAACTAGAACGGCTGTGGCCCAAAGAAAGATAACTGCAAGAAACTTAAATATTTTAAAATACTGTGTTAGTATAATATTCAACAGAAAAGTGGAAGTGAACATATCCCAGATGAGTGATTTAGGAAGGAGCATTCTCTTCTCCATGTAGTTCAAGCTTACCTGCTTCCATTACTGCCGAGAAATAAACACCCACAAATACAACATCTGATCTTGTAAACCACAAATTAAGTAGCATTTCTACTAAAGCGAAGGTTTCGATCCCATTTTCCTCCTGATTTTGCAGAGTTGCAACAGCTTTTAATGTATGAGATAGTCATGGCTTTTGCTCTTTTATGTCTTTAAAATCCCCTTCCCTCCACATATTACACTAAACTGCCAGTGCACAGATGCAAGTATCATTGATATTGTGGTATCAGAAACAAAATGTATTTTTTTTTCATTAGGCTCTTTTCCTTAACTTGTATCCAGTTTTTAACCTAGCATCTTATGAAGTACTTTATAAAAAAAAAAATAAAAAATCACAGTATTTGATACAATGGAAACACAAATTCCAAAAATTAAACATTTTGTCGTGATCTAGAAGAAACTACACACTGACACAGCAATGCTAAAAGTCAGCTTGGGGAAATAGCTCATCTCAAACCTATTATCAAAGCACCTTGTCTCTAAAAACACACGCTGATAAATTCCATCATATGTTTGTCATTTACAAGTGTCAAATACATTGACAAGTGTATACAAACCACAAAATTCATGTATTTATATGAAGAAGGTTCACACAATGAGGACTGTACGTTGCCTTACTAAGCATGAAAATGTTTTCCCTCTGAGCACCTGAACAGACTTTAGAGATTGCACTAACTACATCCAAACAAGGGACACCAGCATTTCCAAAGGTGAAGACAATGGTCTAGCAACAGAAAGGCTGAAATTCCTTAATGAAATACCCTGTGGGGTTGGAAAGAATTTTGAATTTTGAGTAAATCCAGAGTAGGGCCATCAAGATCATCAGGGGGCTGGAGCAGCTTACCCATGAGGACAGGCTGAGAGAGTTGGGGTTGCTCAGCACGGAGAAGATAAGGCTCCAGGGAGACCTTATAGCGGCCTTCCAGTACTTAAAGGGGACCTATGGGAAAGATGGGGATGGACTCTTTATCAGGGAGTGTAGCAATAGGATGAGGGGTAACATTTTTAAACAGAAAGAGGGTAGACTGACATTAGATATTAGGAATAAATTCTTTACTGGGAGGGTGCTGAGACACTAGAACAGGTTGCCCAGAGAGGTTGTGCGTGTCCCATCTCTGGAGGTGTTCAAGGCCAGGTTGGATGGGGCTTTGAGCAACCTGGTCTAGTGGAACACCCCCATGGAAGCGAGGTTGGAACTAGATGATCTTTAAGGTCCTTTCCAATCCAAACCATTCTACGATATGAATGAGAAAAGTCCTTACCAGTGGAGGATGAGTCCTCACTGCAAATTTTTCACAAGACTACAGAATAGCAGAGGAACTAAACTCTCAGCCAAAGGACCTTGATGAACACTTCAGCTTTGTTAACTTGATACATACATGGTGAGAGATATCTTTGGAATTAATTCAAGTACTACTTATTATATATCTATAGTCTCAGAGTTAAAACAACAAGAAGTATTTCTAAAGTAAAAATTTATTTTACATTGCTATGGGTCCGTGATTCCAAATAACTGTTTAACAACAGAGCATTCTATTTCTACAGAGGAGGTGATTTTAGAAATAGGACACTAAAACACATCTGTATCACCAGTCCTACAGAACACTGCTCCAGACCACCTTACAGAAAATACTATCATACAGCTGCACCAGACACTTGGGGAACAAGTGATTCAAAATCTGTGTGGAAGAAGAATCTCTTTAACATGCAGCACGGGAGCAGAGGATGCACCTGAACCTCAAGGATAACAGAAAAGCTTATGGGACACATCATAGATCAGTGACCTTTACCAGAAAGCATAGCTCGAAGTTAATATAATTTTGCAGGTTTAAAGAAAATACCACTAACATTCTTATTTCCCTTCCTAGTCCTACAAAAGTCCTATTACTTGAACTAAAGTCACAACATCAGCATGGCAGGAAAAAAAAAAAAAGCAAGCAAAGTCAGAAGAAATACCTTTTAAAAATAACACTGACATTGTGAAAGAAGTCCTAAGTACTACAGTTTTGAAGAGTGACAGTCTGGTGTTTCAGGCTGAGGAATCTGCAGGGCTTTGTTTGTTTGTTTGCTTTAAAGTGTGGAAAGAAAAAGAGGTTTTGAGTGTTGCTCCCCACGCACGCACACACAATGTTCTTGTGTTCCTTCCCCTCCCTGCCATACATGAAATCTTGTTGTCACATGTAAGCAGGAATAAGAAAGTACTCTGCCTTCTATATGGCTTAAATCCTTCAAGATGACATACTCATGCAGGGTTGTTTTTTTTTTTATATATATATATATAAATAATTGTACGAGCCAAGTTAATATTTAATGAATTTGGCATAAGCATGAGAGTTTGACTTACAGATCAAAATGCAGGACTGCAGCCCTAGTAAATACTCTTCCTGGTAACTCACTAAACAGAACCACTTAAGGAGAAGCTAAATGTATAGAGGTCATAAGCAAAGGAAGATAAAAATTATAGTATTCTGATGGCAGAAAGACATCCTTCTTTTGGACGAGGGTGAGGAAGATGAAAATCTTCTTTTTATAGCCAAAGGTGCCCCACTGTATGATGTGTCTGACATCTAACAGCTAAATGTTTTTAGATTATGTTTTGGATTTTTCTAAAGGTCAGAACAATTGTAATTTCTCTATTACACATAAATAAACATATCTAATTTGTTGAAATACAACTGCCACCTGTAACAAATAGAGACTTCACTGCAATTAGAATGCAGTGTATTTCACAGCATTGTACTACCACCAAAAAAAAATTTCATACTGTGGTATAAAGAATGTTAAAGGAAATCTTAATCTTCAGGCAGGCAAATACATACTGAAAAGAAATACCTCCCCTCTCTCTGAAATAATGCAAGTTCACCACTACATACTTCCACCTAAAAACACTTGTTATATTCAGTGCTTGCCCAAATAAATTGTTTCAACTGAAATCTTCTATAAACCGTTAAGAATAGAACAGAATATTTCAGCTGGAAGGTACCTGCAGCAATCACCTAGTCTAAAATAAAGAAGAAACAGAGAAGAATAGAGAAGAAATAGAGAAGAAGGTACAGAAGGACTTCTGGTCCAAATTAAAGAATGCCCTCACCATTCATGGTGAAAAGTAGATGAGAAGAAAACAAAGGTGACCAAAAAAAAAAAAAAAAAACCCAACAGAATTCTGTGTTATTTAGCTGGTTAAGACTGGTCTTCTCGGGAGGTTACTCACATTGTATACAAAAGCAATACACATGAGGAGTTATTCTGAAGGTACAAATCAGGTACTTAAACCCCACCCACAATAATTTTTAATCAAGGTTTTCAGCTTGCTTTCACTATTCAGAGAAAAACAAAAACAATTCTGACATAAAGTGATATTGAGAAAATTCACTATTGTAATGTGTGCTCAAAACTTAGTGACTGCTGGTACAATTTTGCAAGTCAAACTGTCAGCAACAACACACATGGCGGTCTGAGTTGACATCACCCCAGGGCTCCCGTCACTGGGTCTAGTATGTCCTGTTGTTAAATACCATATTGCTGGAATTTACCATCCCAGTTACATATGATGATAGCTGTTAACATAAAGGATGCACGTCCCTACTCATTTTAAAGTTTGGTGCACTTAACCTCATGCTTTTACATAATATGCAAAACCTAAATATAAAAAAAAAGCTTCTTGAACATAAAAGTATTTTCCTATTTGTGATAAATAGTTAAAACTGATCTTGACCATTGCTGAAGTCTAGTTTAACAGCACTTAGAATTGAAAGGCACTTCTCTCTTGCTACACAATAGTTACAAAAATGGAAGAGAGCAAAAGCACGTGAAATATCCAGTACAAAGGATCTACGCACAACACTGTGCCAAAGCACCAAATATTAGAATACCTATCACCATTGACACACCAACATTTTGACAGACTAAACCATACAAAATTGCTTGAATAATAGTATTACTTGTTAAAGAAGTGATCAGTCATTAATCAAACTAAGACGACTGCACATTATTTGGAAAAAAAGAAAAATTTTTTATTAAATTTATTAGCTTGAGGTACCACTACCACATTTATCCATGGTGGCAGGCCCTGGGCATGCACATGCAAGAACTTCTGGCTATCTCTGTAGTGTTCAAGGACTACTTCGATGAGAGTTTTAAAATACTGTAAATAATGGTACGTATATTAAGAGTTTAAACTGGGAGTGTCTAGAATTTTGCGTAAGTGCACGTGTGGACAATTAATGACCACTGATCTAAGAAAGACATTTGATTATGTACACTAAAAGACATTTTTTTATTCAGTGTTGTACTTGCTGGCCTTTATTAGCGTAGCCAGCAGAAAAACAACTAGTAAAGGCCACATCATCAGAAATATGAAGAGTTTCAAGTCTAGAAATAAGTAAAAGACAAAGCATAAAAAAGCAGAAATTGTTACATGTGCTGAGTATATTCCCATTTGGAGTTTTCCGATGTGCTACAGTTTTACCTGCTGATAATAGGCTAATGTGGCAGCAACAGAAGGGAACAGAAAACAAGCAATGGTAGGAAGAACTGGAATACAGCACATGAAAGGGCAAATCTACACAAGACTTGCTAGTCATTAAACACGTTTACAACTTCATATTTACAGTTGGCCAGACCACCATTTCTTCACACACCGTTGCAAAATAAATGGTTTGACCAGAATTTCAATTCAGTCTGTGTTATCTCAGTGTCTGTATTTCAGCAACCATATTTTCCAGTGTTTATTTCATATCATAAAGTTTGTGAAAAAAGTATCTTTAGAAAAGTTAAGAAAATAATTGAGAATGCAACACAGGTGGTAATTTAATTCGGAATACACCACATGTAAACAAATATGATTTCTTATTTTCTTCATCAAATTTCTTATTCATTAAAATATTTTATTTCAGTTGAAAACAAGAGTTTGATTTCATGTGAGTTTAAAGCAAAATTTTACCTGTTGTTTAGCAGATGTCATTTCAGAATCAACTTTAGTACCAACTGACCAACCACACGTGATCAGGCTTGCAAGACAATTACAAAATATTTAAGTATAGAGTTTTAACTTTGAATTTTTACTTCACCTCCATCATCCAGTTCTGTCAGAATTTTAATAGTCTTTTAAGCTACATTTCATCATACGTTATGAAAGTGAAACTGAACAGCTACAACTGCAGACATAAACTACAATATATTACTTTACTCGGTACAATTTTGCAATATCTTCTGCTCCTGCCTATTCACACCAGCTCTTTGAATGGAAAATTTCCAGACACTTTGGAAAGTACTTTTAACACACTGAATGCACTTAAAATTAGTTAGGAAGTGATCTATCTCTATGCATAATGAGTGTTTATAAAAGCAGTGAATTTAATACAGAAATGGGTACAACTTCAGAGAAAATACCATCCCTAATTTAAAAAAAGATTAAGACACTCCTCCACCTAACTTCATTGATCCACATTTTAAAACTGCAGAATATTTCAAAAAGTTATTAAGTAGCATGGAACAAACAGTGCTTACTTTAGGTTTTACATGACTATTTGCATACTTAAAATGTACAAGCTATGAACTCAAATTGAGACGTTATCCAGATCCTAGTGAAATAATGGTCATGCTATCATTGACCTCAAAGCATAAATAATTGTGCCCTTCGTTAGGACAGATTGGTGTAAACTAGCAGAAACTGAAGAATAGTGCATACTAAAATTAAATGGATATGACGTTGCTACTAAAGGAAATAATTTACAACCTGTCCCCTAATTAAAAGCACATGTTTTTAGTGTATTCTTATACATAAGCAATCTAATAAAATGTAGCTATAAAGTTGAGCTAAATAGTCCGGACTGATGTGAAGAAAACATGAAAATGTAGTACATATTCACATGTGGTGAGAACAGAATTTATGCAACAGATCACAGACAAAATCCAAAATTGGTGAAAATCCAGGGCAGAATTGGCCTAATACGTTTTTCTGGATTGTTAAGAATGAGGAGCACAGCTACTCATTTGCATGTGTATCATTCTGCCAGTCAGTGTAAGATGTGAAAATAACAGCAGCACTGATATTGTACTTAAACAAGAAAGGAAACAAAAAAAAAAAGAAAAAAACAAAAACAAAAAATCAAAGTATGCTAGGATTCTACTCCTACTACTAAGAAAAATTTAAAATGAGAGATTTTTAAACAAGTCTATGTTCTTTATAAAAAAAGAAGGAAAAATACGACATTTCAAACTGCTAGAAAGCCCTTCCTCAGATATCTGGCCAAGCAGTAACTGAGTGTTCTAACAGATATCCCAAACTATTACCATCAAACATTTCCTGGAAAAACTATCACTTGAATAGTTTTATGACCCTTTGTGCAACTCAGAAGGTAAATGCCTGGAGAAAAATATGGGGGGAAAAAATAGAGCATACAAAAGCATTTTTCATTGATTTTTTTTCTTCTGTAGTAAGTCTAGTGCGCAAAAGGAAAAGTTTTATTTGTAAACTACAGCAGGCATTCATATACTATCAACAGCAAATGTAGTTTGATATTCTATGGATTTATCCCAATGCATTTTTAATTACCAAAGGTTTCATTTGGAGAAAGACTTTAACTGGGGCAGTAAGGAGTTGCACTGCCCACGTTGTGTACTGGTAGATAATCTCAAGTTTTCCAGTTCAGGAAATCAGTAGGTGTGTAACTAGTTCCACCCAGTGAGCCCATCTTAAGAGATGTTTGTGGGATTACACTCAAAATTTCTGTCTTCAATTGAGATAGGAGAATGTTATTTGTCTTCTTAGTCAGTATCAAGTATTTCAATCAATCTACCAAAAAAAAGTTTAAAAAAAAAAAAAAAAAGAAAACAGCTTTCAGACCGAAAGTCTCTAGTCAGAGCATAAAAGTCTGAGCTTTACTCCATGACACTGGTCACTCTCCTGGATTTGGTATCAAATAAAACACGTTCTGAACACGTTTTGTCCATCTGGAATGGATTAGGCAAAGTTTGAGTATACCTTATACCTTTTCCACCCTTCCACCCTCACAGAATCAAATTTTACAAACTAAATCAGAATACACATCTTCTAACTAACGAACTGTAAACTAAGATTCAACTAATAGCATCAGAAATTGAAAATAATACCCTTTTTATTGATTAGAAAACATTCCACTCACACAGTGTGCTTGTTAATTAGCTGCAAATCACCTGCTGGTTTGACATTTGCCATGCAATAAGCAGTTTTTCAGATTCACATTCTAGCTACTTTATTGTTTCATGTCAGTTCCCTCAAATCCCACAGAGTCTATTTGATTTCTTTCACCTACAAAATCTAGGAATAAAATTTAAAGATACAATTTACACTAACCTCCTCTACCCAAGCCCCAAAAAGTCACAGCCAGAGTGGAAATTTGAACATTTCAGGCCTTATTCTGTTAATGTGGGGTCAGGGAACAAAAAAACCCACCCAGCAAGTAAATCTATAACTGCCACATAAAGGGGAATTATGTAATATGCCAACTGATTTCATTAATTCCCAACTATTTCATCTTCTTCCCTATTGCCTGTGTTATCTAATTTGATTTTCTACCATCATTTCACAGCCTACAGCCTCTCAGCTCACAAAAAGGCATACAGAAAAATCAGTAAGGGAAGAGTTCTCCAATGAAATCTTTGTATGTTTCCCCCCCCAGCACACAGGGCTTGCAACCTTGGAACACGGCTCTAGACCCATATGTACCTACAGCAAACATCTACACAGAGACCCTGCATTGCTGTAGTGCCTCACTGTTGTTATGCTGCATCTCTCAGCCACAACTTCTCTTTTGTCAATCTTAGGGTAGTCATTTGAAAGACTATGCCTTAGGGCAGTGAAGGCCAACAAAATGTTTTTGACACAAGAGTAGGAACCTAAGCACTGTGGTACCCACGCAGTATCTAGCAACATACCGACTCTGTTAGTATCTGTCAGTAGCAGGTCTCTAAAAATGAGTGTAAGGAACATGTCATGTATTGAAACTCTGGTACAAATATTCCTATTATGGAAACCACTGTGCAAACAACATCAAATACCTTACTTTCCTCAATCTGCTGTAGCAGAACCCTAGCACATTTCAAGTTTGTTTGGGTTTTTTTCCAAATATATCATTTTGAATATGCAGACAGATTTTTAACTTACACCCCTTTAATTCCCTGAAAACAGAGAGGCATGGGGAATTCAGCGTTGTTATCTGGAAAGTGGACTCCCCGCATTTTAAATATCTGCTGAGACAGCCATTAAGAGCAACACAGCTTTTCAACCCTCTCTCTCAAAGGAGTAATATCCAATACATTTGGTCCCCGGGACAATAAGTCAATGGACAATCTTACAATTTTTGCACAAAAATCAATTAAGGAAAACAGCCTCCTGACAGGGGCTTAAATTCACCGCAAGGAACTCCAGTAGTACAAGTTGAAATGCCGCATAAGACACAAGGGCGAAAACCGCTGAATGGACTAAGAGTCAAGGAAGCAAACCCACACAACCGACATCAGAATTACTTCTTAAAATTGGAGCCCTTCTCATTAACAGAGGAAGAAACTGCAGGATGAGGATGGCAGACAGGCTCTCATGGGAACAGAAATGCTTTGGATGTCTAGATTTATTGGACAAGGCTAGGAAATTGTCCTGACAGCAATGTGAGAGTGCCTTTGCAACAAGTTAAAGCCAAGAAAAAAAGTGGAAAAGTGCCTCAGAAAAGAAGCATAACAATCTTGGACCTGCAGGAGGAAAGGAATGTGCAGAGTCCTGGCTGGCCCTACCTCACTACCAAATGCCTTAACTAGAACAGAACCTGACAGGGAAATGTTACTTGTTATTACAGAATAAAAGTATTTCACTAAGCTATAAGCAACTGACAGGCAAAAGTGCAACTGTGTCCATAAAATACTTTTCATGTTAGGACTGCTATCAGGAAAATGCAACTACCAAATCTTCCCCAGTTGCCTAAACTCCCTTAATGTTATCAAAAAAAAAAAATATGAAAGGCATGATTGTGGTCAGCTCTATGCAGGTATGCAAAATGAAACAAGAAACCTTTTGACCATCTCAAGTATCTACAGCAATGCCAGAAACATTGCAATTCTTTAGATTATGAACCACAGGATTTACAGGAGTTTAGGATTGCTGCCATATACATGTACCTTCTGCCCCCTTGGAAAAACTGGCAGCACTGGCCTGCACAGGGGATGCTATCCCGCAGCCAAATGAAAGCAAGCGTACCTTGCCCGTGAGGGCACATGAATGAGGAAATGACTAACTGAAGCATTGTGAAGTTAATCTTGTACATATACAATAAACATGTAAAATCTCTCGCCTTGAAAGATTTGAAAAACCCACCAATTGTGTAATAATGCTAATGCCTCCCATATGGGCTTCAGCAGTGTTGCTAGAGACACATGTAGCATACTAATACCAGGGTTAAGGCTAACAGCAGCCATACCACACTGCTTAGCAATACACTTACCGAATTACAAGTACAGTAGTACCTGGCAAAAATACAAGAGTCTATACTAAGACAGACCTCATTCACTGTCTCACAAAAATTAACATGTACAAGCCCATCGAGAAAAATTATGCCATTTGAGGTACTGAACATTTTTACTGACACCAGTCTAACCTACAAATCGAGGTGTATTTAGCTTAATCAGTAAGAACAGCTTATGGCCCAGATACTTTACTCAAGCAAATAAAGATTCCTCCAACAGAGTACATCAGTTCAGTGGGACTGCAGAATAAATTGCTGCTAAAGCAGTAAACCACTTGTAAAACCAACTCAAGTGGACCCCAATCCAAGTAAAAGATTTTTGTATTTCATGATATTGTAAGTTATTAATTTCAGAAGCTGTATATGCACAAGTGCATCTCTAAAAGTGTATGGGGAGGAGGGGAGATGGAGGTTTACAGCCTCAAAAGTAAAACTTTATGCTGTTTTTTGCATGGGATCACTCACATTCCTATAAAAGCACTGTAGCTGCATCAAAGAGATCTTAACGCTTTTGTCAAGCATAGTGGATTTTGTTTTCTTTGTAAAAAACATAAAATAAACTCTTGGTATGTAATGATACCAATAGGAGATGACATTTCATGCAACAACTTTTGAGAAGTACTGTATCTTTAGGTGAGCAAGGTTTCAAATGTTCCTCTCTTTAAAACATTTGTATCTCAAAGACCAAGTTTTGTGCCTATAGAGATACACACACAGAGGCATCCCCGCTTCCCCTGGAAACGTTCCTCTCTATGGGCTGTTTTGTATGCCTTTTATTTTATCTACTGACACACCAGGAGGCAAATTAATAGCTCTGGATCTTCCCTCCCAGCAGAAAAAGACTCCATTGCTGCAAAGTTTAGAGTCAGTCACACACATCATTTGAAAAACAACTATTTTTTACCGGAACAAATCAAACTAACCATCTTGAGCTATATACAAATGTAGTACTACAGAACTCTTAGGGTGTTAAAAAAAAAAAGGCATTTTTAAAATTGCCATCTTCTCCTCCACCCCTGCTACAAAGTATAACCTAGAATGCAACCCTCTGGCCCTTACTGTTCTGTGTAGGTGCGCAGGACAAGGAATAGGTGTTTTTCATAATGTATATTCTTGCAAGTTAACCCAGTTATTGCTGAAGAATTCTGTAATTCCTACTTTACGATCTATAAGATCAAGAGAAGGAAGCAACTGATTGAAATGGAAGGGAAGCTGGGTTAAGCGTTCTTCAAAAGTAACAATACCATAGTGTGCATTCTGACCTCTGAAGTTCTGTGTTTTTAAGATAAACTATGGACACTATTTCTTACGAAGTTTCTGAAGAAAAAAAAAAAGAGGAAGCAGGCTACCAATGAAGGATACCAAAAAAGGAACAAAAAAAAAAAAAAATCAGCAAATAAACAAGAACTTCAAAAAGGGAAACAGATACTTCTACATTGAGGGTAGAATGCACAAGGAAGAATATACAGAGACTCCCAAAATCTACACTGAGTCTTAAAATGACAAATCTGAGAATCCGACATTGTACTAAAATGCAAGATTACCACATCCATGATGCAGCAACACAGGAACCAAATGCAAAGACTACTTTTTGTCTACCCAAAGACTTAAGAGAATCATACAAGATTTTCTCCTACTTCTATTAATTTGTAATATGAAAGAATTTTAAGGATTCACAGCGTTTATCTAAAGTCCAAGTCACTTCATGGAAAAAAGAAGATATTGTCCTAAAGGCATCACACTTCTAATCAACATCATTAAATTAATTAAAACCTGTCTGTTTAGTATTTTACTTTCACCTGCCCCCAAGAACCCAATTTTGACAATTACAGGACAAAATACTAAAGTCTGAGACTTAAATGTAGCCTCCAACAGAAAAAATCTAGATGAAATTTCAAAGAGAGCACACTATACAAGAAAACCCAGGTCTCATCGTTTTAGAAGATTAATTCTGTCAGTCTTACCTTGAAATAACACTAAGCACTTAAGACTCAGAAAATACAAACAGAAGTTCCGTAAATGAATAGATGTAGGCAAAAGCACAGTAACACACAAAAAAGTATTATCAGTGTTCTAGGCTTGCTACACAAAGCCATCCAATATCCCAAGACTCTGGATAAGGCCTATTACCTACCCTTGGGTTCCCA
>NW_009647024.1:1697466-1700524 GCF_000708025.1 Charadrius vociferus
CAATAGTATCAGGAAATGTTACTGCCAGTTAGCATCTTTATGCCTACAGCACAAAGTCTGGCAGCATTAAAGAAGCTAAACCAGTCCCAATTCTCACAATAGCACTTTGAAAATGCACGTTATTTTTGCTACCATATTTATGCAAGTAGTGCCACATTTCCACCACCACGATTTTGCTCTCCTGACTGGGAATCGGGATCTTACTTGTACCAGTATCTTACCTGCCTCATTTTTTATTATCAGTTAAGACATTTTGTGCAATTCCCTACCCACTTAGTAAAATAAGCACTCTGCAGACTGCAAGGTGCCTGCAGGACCAGGACAGAGAAGCCCAGTAGCTTAGCAGGCATGGTAACGTCTTCATGAGACTTTAATTAGATTAGCTTGCCATACCTCCATGCCAGTGAGGCTACCTGGTTTTAGCATACAGCTAGTTTAGGGTACAAAAGTCTATGTTGGTCAAGTAGTCACCCCTAGGGAAGTAGCACCCTTAATACTGTTTTTTTTTTTTCCCCAGATCAGAGCATGCTGCCTTTGAAAGCATCATGGAGGAAAGCCATCTATTGCTAAGAAAAGCTGAGGTGCTGTCTTCATTTGCACAGATGATGATAACGACTCCTTTTCTTAACATCTTTGTCCCACTTTTCAGATAAAGATTGTTGTTAGTTGCAAACTTAAATACTCAGCTAGGGCTAGATAATATTTTCCAATTTTGATTACTTACTGAAAAATCTGGTTTTGATCAACAAAAAACTATTCACAATGTTGAACTGAAGCTTCCCTACTTTCCATAAAATAGTAATACACACAATGACCAAAAATGGTTCCAGTGTCAAACTCAATTAAAATGCAATTACCCCATACAAACCAGAGCAGCATCAGTGGGACAGAGTCAGGAAACTGCTTTCAAAACACTATTACAGTGGCTAAAACATAACTTAATATTTGGTAGTACAGGTTCAAATTCCTTCAGGTAGAAGATGTTATTAAAAACCTCTCCAACATGTTAGGAGATTAAAGCACTGGAGCTATACCCTTCTCTTTCACATATAATGCATTAACTATGGTTCATCAGGTAAGAGACAGACAACAGAATGAAAACAAGCATGTTACCATTTCAGTATTTAATTTACAATTATTTAAAGTTAATGGATTTACATGTTTATATTAATATAAATTTATCTTTACTCATTCCAACCTAAAAAGAGAAAAATCCATCCCCCACATATGCCAATACATTTTATTAGTAAGAGCCAGGATAGCTAGCAGTTTTAGCAAAAGCCTGATTGATCCATTCAAATTTATTAGTGTAGCCTTTGGGATTATTTTTAGAAATTACAATTATTTAAGTAAATAAATGAATACAGGCATTCTATCGTGAAAGCATATGTAACTGAACTTAAAAGTTCAGCCATGATTTATAAAGGTAGGTATTACTAGCCTGCAGGTACTATACTGAGGCACTTTGTTGATTTAAGTTATAGGTGTATATATATACCTAAAAGTGTAAACTTCTCAGAAGTAAACTCAGAAGTTATTTTTACAACTCTTATGCCCTTTTTAAAAGACAGCATACACAAGTCCTAAAGAAGCTCTGCAGCATATTTATACAATTACTAAGCCCCCACAATGAATAGAATAAGCCCTTAATATTTACTACTTCTTGCTGAAAAAAGCTTAATTTTTAATGGGTATTATTCATGTTCTCTGAAAAAATCGCTCCTTTTGCAGTTAAAGGCCTGCAAGTTAGCACTAACTTAAGCCTTTGTCTGGAACACAGAATTGTTCCTAACTATGCTGGGAACATCCTACCAGAACAGCGAAGTCAGTAAAGAATATACACTAATAAAACATATTAAAGCACAACAAGTGAAAGGAAATAAACAACCGCGCTTTGCAGTGCCAGAATAACACTAACAAAACATCAAGTTATTCAGCCATAACAGTAAAAATACAGTGTTGCCAACGCAGCTTGTACATATACATTGGGGGGCTTCAGCCAACACAACCATACCACCTACAGATTACACTTTAAATAATTAAATAATTTAAAAAACACGGAAACTGATCTCCTATTAAAGTACAGTTGCCTACCTGTAATTGCAAAGGACAAAGAGGAATAGGTTTATCAGGATTGCAAGACTGCAGTGCAAGCTTTGTTGAATTTGGAATACAAGCAAACAAATGGGCACATATGCAGGCTTTGAAACTACCTATTAAAACTGTCAGTTCTCATCCTAATTAAGCATAATAAATCAAAACAGCTACAAAGCAGATTCTCACATTGCTGAATCTTCAAGAACCTGTTTTTCAGCAGAAATACTATTACAGTAGTTGAGGTTCTGGCTTGAAATTCTTTTAAAAAAATTATATACGGTTAACAAAATATTTTCCATATTATTTTGTTCTCCATAATCTTATGAATTCTTTTCAATTATAAAAGTATAAAACGTTCAATAGGATCCATCTGTTCTATTGGAATAATTTGCATTGGCAACTATGAAGTGAAAATAACAGCAGAAGCAAGTAATTTGCAGATCTTACTTTTCCAAATTCTTATTCTGTAGTTTAATAGTCTGATATATTTAAGACAAGCCATCTATTAATTTTCCTCCTCTTAAGATTACCTACCAATTATATTACTTTAAAACTAGCCTATGTATATATATATATATATATATAAGGTGTAAGAACAAGAAAGCTACAGAAATAAAGTAAAATAAACACAATACTTATAATGACCATACCTAGTAATAAGAACCGCGTTATCATGGTGGGCAATCCCATTTTCTGGAATGGTGTTTCCATCACTTTGGTGGGAGAGAATGGATTTCTGCCACTTACAGAAGCTATCGAGGGACTTGTCTGCATGGTGGTTTATCTCCAAGTTTGGCTGCAATACAACATGCATACCAGAAATGTTCCAAACAAATTACTAAGGTCAGTTGTTAAGCCTTTTGAAGACTAAAATGGGACTATAATTAGAAGCAGTGGTTTCTAGGAATAAACTCTTCTTGCCAAATTTTATCTCTGTAAAATCTGACCCCAAGTTCAGCTG
>NW_009647025.1:0-4437 GCF_000708025.1 Charadrius vociferus
ATTATTATTATTACTACTACTACTATTTATTATACTGGATGCTAAACTTGTGGCTAGAAAAACAACTGTTGGAAATTAAAAGACAGCCCTTCAGACCTATAGAAAAATATCCATAAACAATCAAATGCAGCTATAGTTCAACACACTTAAAAACACACAGTAAATTAAAGTCCTTCAAGGCTGCAGTAAGAAGCATATTCTTTCAGAATCAATGATGAACAACAGAAGCATCTAGTGATATGGAGCCCCATGTGTTAGATATTAAAGTCAGCCAGAGTCACACCAGTTCTGTCTACTCCACCCAGTCCCTCCAGCTATATTTTCTGTCTGCTTTTCTTAGATATGCTGGTGAAAATGTGAGGCTTTTATGTTTTCCACATTCTTGACATGTCAGATGCTAACAACTTAGTGCACCATTTGGGAAGAAAACAGCTAGATTGCTTCGGGAAAGCCTTAGTTGCTTTTAATATATTTGATTCAAAAGGAGAAAGAAGAAGAAAGTGTCTGTTTTCTATTGTGCTGGGACCAAGGTTCATGACACTTAGGAAGTGCTGCCTGATTCAGCCATGCAAGACTGCAATGATTGCAAAGCATCACTCATGGTTTTAGCCCATGTCAAAACATTGAATTTGAAAAAGAGGAATTCAGAGCTACCAGCAGCGACCCTTTAGAATGATGGATGGGTTTTGCCACTTGCTGGGACCTGTAAAGCCTCTGTGAAACTGGAAATCTACTATCAAAAATCTCAAACTCAATTGAGAGTAATTTGTTTGTCACCTTCACTTGGAAGTGCCTTAGAGAGAAAACTTTTCAAAAAATTCTTCAAAAAATTTTGAGACTTCAGTTTATCAATAGTTTAGATATGTAAACTTTAAATGAAAGATGCAGCAATCTTTGCAGTCTTTCTAAGATTTAAAATTCACAGTGTGTCTGCCAAATGAAAATCACTGAAGTCCAACATATGCAAACCTGCAAAATGAAAAGGAGCAGTGATAAACTCTTACAGGTTTTGGCAGGACACCCTTTGTACCTTTTCCTGTATAGCAGAGTGGTGTCATCAGCAAATCTGTCAGCCTGCAAAATGATGTTCCTATGGAAGAAGTGGCAGATGTGATGTGGATCCATTTTGCTAGAAACAGCTCAGGTCAGTGCTTATGGCTAGAAATCCAGTTTTGTTTAGTTCATCACATTTTTACTATAATTAAGAAATAATGATCAAATAGCTTGACCATATGGCAGCATGTACACAATAGAGCATGAAACAGAAAAGCATTTGAATGGGTAACACTGTCCTTATAAAAGTCAGAAGACTTTGAATTCCTGGTGTGTTATGCAGCTTCACTGTGCCCATTTTGACTTGTTTCTCCTTCTCGGCTTTCTCAATGGGAACAACTTTCAAAGAAAGGTCCACTCTGTAAGACATACAAATAAATCACTTTAAACTGTGTTCCAAATACTTTATGAAGAGATCTTTATTAAACCCTGTTACAGCTAAGAGAAAAATATGGAACCAGTGTTGAATTTATTCTTTTCTACCCACACACATTTTTGGACTGGGCTAAGAGGAAAAGGACAACTTCACTTTTCAACAAATGAAGGCCAAAGTAAAGAAGAGGAGGGACCTCAAACTAAAGCTCTGATATTTTGCAAAGAAAATATTCTGAAGTGGCCCTGGAAACTGAGGAAGCTGCAAAAAGTATTAATTCTGAATCTCTTTCATTAGGAAAGAAAACAAAAATGAAATTGAAGATAAACCTGGGGAAAACCACAGTTTTGAGAACACCTGAAAGGCATCCTTGGCTTGCAGCTCAGATTTAGAGCATTGTAATTACTTCAGCAATACCAAAAAATAGATGCTAATTTTCATAGTGTAATAGCTCTTCCCAAAGTTGTTTCCAATATTGTGTACATCTGCAGCAATACAGATCAACTTTTAAGGAACACAGCTTGGACTTACTTGGGGTTTCTTTGAAGCAGAAATTTGCATATTCTTCATGATGGAGAGCGAGTACTACCTTTATTGCATATGTAAGCAGAAGCTTTCTTATCATTTAATATCGGGTTTAGTATGGGCGTTTTAGTATATAGGACAGCACAGCAAGACTAAGATAATATTCTTAGACAAGTGTTCAAGTATCTTAAGAAAATCCTAGCTTGACACTGCACTCAGAAAACTGTGAATTTAATAAAATGAGATTGCAATTGTGGGGGCATCTTTTCTCAGTTCATCTTTTCTCATCAAACCAAACCAAACCTATGCAAGGTGGCTGTAAATTAAAGTTTCTCACATTCCCAAGAACATTAGTGCTGTCAACTCTTTTCCTGGTATGCCACTACTTCTGATGTATCAAGGACTTGCTAGCTGTCACTTCATCTCTCAGAGACTTAATTTAATACGATGCTAAATTTGAATAGCATCATAGGCAAAATCCAGTAGTTTAAGTAGCTGGGGGAAGGATTAATCTGTCCTATGCCTTCCAAATTTTTATTTCTTCCTAGAGAACAAATTGATAGTGCACAAAAGTCTAGTTGCATTAGTGTGGGGACCTAACGTGCAAGCATTAGAGAGTGGCTGTGTAAGAATGTTTTTTCCAAAGGAATATAGTCAGAACCTTTACGTGCTTTCATTGTTTTAACTCATGAAGTGACCAATGTGTGTGTTTAGTTTAATTTGAGATATGATCTCTACCAAACAAACCTCAAATTTGAGAATTTTGAAACTCGGATACCACACATGAAAGTAGCTTGCAAATGAAACTTATTTTAGGGTCCTTCCATGTAGCTTAAAGTGGTTCAAAACTGAAACAACAAGCAAAAACATCTTATTTTGATGTTCTTTATTTTGTTTTCACTTGTTTACTGGTTTTTATACTGGTGAAATTGTCAGTGGTCTCAGATATATTTTACATTCCAAGCAGGTCAATTGCTGGACTGCAGTACTTACATTCTACTGTTTCAATATGAATGGCATAACTTGGGAAAAAAAAAAAAAAAGTTTGTCCTGAAGATTGCGCTCCTCTGATTAGGAAATACAGGGTATTGTTAAGCAATCTGTAATTAAAAACAGAAAGAAACTGATGGAGCACATTTTATTCAGTAAATGTCAGTCATGGATTGTTTTCACCTTTAGGTCTTGTTAAAACTAAAGGGAGATTCTTTTTCTATCTCACTTGCATATAACTGTGGATAATTATAATCCTTGAGATTCAGTTGGTAAGTGTATATATTTTTCGTCCTTCAGAAAGCTTTAATTTCCTTTAAACACAGTGTACAGAAGGATTATTGTCTGTCCTGCGTGCCATTGCAATTGATTAAAAGAGAAACAACCTGCCCTGCTTGATTCTCTCTGCTTGCTGTGTGGACTTTGCATAGCAGTGGGAGGAGGAAATCTGAGTTGCTGGATCACATTCTGTTTCTAAAGCAGCAGGGCTAGAGAGCTGCACAAATTGCTCGCAACACAAATTAGCATAGATTGTAGAAAGTAATCAATCACAGGGCTTAGTTGAGTCTGGATTAAGATGTGGGACAGGTTAATCAAGTACAGCGACACAGTCCCACTCTCAGTATCTTCCCTCATGTCTGCAACTGTGATAGAGCCATGGCAAGCACTTTTCCTTTTAATAATTACAGTTATTTTTATAGTATGCTGTTCCATCCAACTAATAACAGTTTTGGCACTTTATTGAAATACGCTGTCATGGACTACCCTCACTGTACATGATACCTCAGGCAGCAAAAATTCAAGCAAAATTGTTCTGAAGCTGCATTGATTCTAAGACATATAGCTTGTGATCACAGTTAAGTATAACTATAAACTTTGCATATCAAAATGCCTTACAAAATGAAGAAAACAGTTTCTCGTTTCTGGGTAGATGAGTCCTCTTAGGTATACACAGGCACTCATTAGTTCTCACACACACTGACTGATTGCGTTAACCACTGATCGTTTTATAAATTGCAGTCTCTGAGATGGCAGAGTTGGGAAATGCCATCCAGTTCATGTCTTTGCCAGTGCAGACTGCTCCTTAACGATCCCTGTACTTTGTGCAGGCTCAGTTCAAACAGCTTCAGAATCTACTGTTACATTATTTTGTAGTTGTTTGTGGTCTGTTCAAGGAGAGTCTCCAAAAATGGGGCTTAGTCACCAAGGACCCACAAGGATTTTGGTGGGGAGTTGCAACCTTGTCACTGATTTCAGTATGGTCATGGACAGCTGGAAAGATGGTGAATGAGAAGAAATGCTACTGAGGACCATAAGCCAGCTGCTTCAATATGTGGTCCTATTGACATCCATAGAATTAATGAAAGTATTTTACCAGAATTCATATTTGGTAGCCATGTAAGATGTAGTATATCCAGAAGGAAATACTTAGCTGCACTTGTCCTCTTCACTAGAGGGTTTAGCACAGAGGAGGAATGGCAGCCATGTTTCCCTAC
>NW_009647025.1:4947-32928 GCF_000708025.1 Charadrius vociferus
TCCCTACACTAAGCATCAGCTTTAAACTCAGTTCTGGAGGTACCAAGTTATGTGTGTGCTCCGTCTAATCTCAGGAAGCCCAAACTCAATGGTATAAGAGTCTTGGTTCAAATCCAGCTGCAGGTCTAGCTCAAACCCTGCCCATCTCCAGCAAAGATACAGTTAAATTTCTTTATAAATAATTTTATCTCTATTCTCAGCAGTTTTAATAAATTCCGCGTACTTTCATGAATAGGGAATAAGGTATTAGTTAGATTTTTCAGCCTGTTTTCTGACAATAACTGGTATAGAGCTTAAGTTCTTCACGGAAGTTACAACAAGGCTGAATTAGGAAGACAAAGAGGAAAACAATTTTAATTGAATTGTAAGAGACTTTAGTAAGGAAGCTGGTTTATCAATATCTTGAAAATTACAGGAGGCTGTCATAGAGTAATCATAATATTGAAATGCACAGGCTACACAGGTATTGTGGTTTGGGCCAAAACTGGCCACTGGGCAAACAAAAGATGCTCCCCGCTACCTCTCTTCAAAAAGAGAGGCAGAGGAGAGAGAGATTTATGAGTTTAGAAGGAACTATACTACTTTAAGGAAATATTAATAACAAAATAAAAAGAAAATAATGAAATATATACAAAACCGTATCAAGGTCCCAGGATGACAATCATGACACCGGCTGGCACTGGGGAAGTCAGTCCCAGACTGGACTCAGTGACAGACAGGAACTGGATTCTGGATCTGGATTCAGGATTGGGATCAAAGGCAGATGAACAGACAGAGTCCTCCTCAGACACCGCCCATTGAAGAAAGAGCCCTGACCCTTTGATCCCTCAGCTTTTACACTGAGCATGAGGCAGATGGGATGGAATACCCTGTGCGTCAGTTTTGGGTCACCTGTCCTGTCCACTCCTCCCTGCAGGTGGGACCCCACTGCGCTTTTCCGCTTCTGACCCTCCAGTGGGGCAAATAACAAAGTGAGCTGCCCTTGGGTGTTATAGCTATAAGTATAAGCAAGAGCCTCTCTGCATCCCATGCCTGGGCATCAGCTATAAACATAGGTCTTATCTCTCTGAGAGCGAACAGTTTCTGCACAATATGCTGTTAATTTCAGTAGTTAGAAGAGGCCCAGCTAAAAAAGTTACTGAACAAAATTGGTCCTGTTTTACCTCAAACCAGGACAACAGGTCCAAACAGGCTTGTTCCTGTCTTCTAAGGCATTTATTCTACAAGGTTTTGCAAGCACAACTGCTTACATCGATATTAAACGGTACAACATGTATCATGTGTTCACTCGAGCACAATAAAAAAGGAATATTTTTACAAAATATGGTTGCTAAATTTGCAGCACAGGTTTTCAAATATAAATATGAATATTACATAAATAGTGTTCTTGAAAAATTAACTCTTAGAGATGGATTAATGGATAGTAATGATTATTCAAGAAACATAATTCATTATTGACCATAGTAGATACAAGGTAAAAGGCAACTTTGGCTTATAGTTTGTCTAAAACAGACAGAAAACAAGAGATAGAAAGCAGAATACGACAAATAGGGTGAAGGAAAAATAGATAATAATTACTATCCATTAGAATTTGTCAAGTATAGAAGATCAATAGAAGAAATTAAAGATTGAGCTAAATAAATATTCACAGTTTCTAGAGTTATGAAAAATTAAAGAAGATAAGAATAACAAAGATGAGTATATCCATTGTTAAAGAAAGCCTAAGTTTGGTAGTCTCATCTTTAGATCTAGTCAGCAAAATTATCAATAGTGCACAATAAATATTTTAGCTCTGCATTTGGAAGAAAGGAGCATAAGGCATTTTATTTCACGTGCAGACTTTCCAGCCTTTTACTAACTTGGAAGTAATGCAGAAATGTGTAGTTGGTGTAGATATTTCTAAATAAATAGATTTGATAATATGTATTCAGAAGTCCTGAAAGAGATAGATAAGGAGATCTAAAGTCTGCTGATGCTCTTTCTAATAAATCTTGGAACAGAGGAAGTTCTGGTAAAATGAAATAACAACAGTGATGAAGTGTTAGCTGTTGTTGCAGTAAATAGTATCTTTTCCCTATTAAAAATGTCAGGCAGGATGTCCAAAGTAACTATATGCTGGTTAGCCTGACACCTATCCCTGACAAAACAAGAAAGTGCCAATGAAATTAAATTAATAAAGACTGAAAGGGCAAGAAAGTAATCAATTTCAGACAGCATGACTTTATAAAGAGAAGATCTTGTCAACAAACTTGATTTAAATCTCAGACGTAATGACATATTTGGTTGATGAATATAATTGGGTAGAAACGATACACTATGATTTATTGCAGGGGGGTTGACTTCGTAACTTGTGACATTCTAATGTACTGAACAGATGTCAAAAGACTGTTGCCAATGAGAAATTATCCTGGATGGGAGTGATTTCATTGGGCTTTCATAGACATTGGTACAAAGCCACATTTTAATCAGTGATCTGGAGGTGAATGGAAATGACCCATCATAGAACTTGTGGATGGCACAGACTGGCTGGAACAGTAAACAAAGATGCAGTCATTCTCAGGAACTGAGATCACAAAAAAAAATGTACTTTAATATATGTGCACAGCTGTACAACTACTTCCCAAATATAGGACTACATTTAAGAAAGTGGTGACCTTGAGAAGGATCTGTGGGTTGTAAGGGCCATGCAACTATCCATGCAACTTTGAGGAGGATCAGATAAGAGCCACAGAATTTATTCTAGAACTGGAGAAAATGCCTTAAAAAGTGAGACTGGTCAGTTCATTTAAGTATCAGAAGCAACTGAGGGGTGATTGGTCCCTTTCCAGGGGAAGGTGCTAATGAGTATTCTAATCCATCAGAGAATTTTAAAACCTAATAATCTAAGAGTTGAACAAGAACCAGTGTCTGAAAACTGAAGCCAGACAAAACCAAATTGGACTGGAAGACCTTGTGCACACTATAGATTTTCAACAACACAGTTATTATATTTGCTCAATTAGTGTATCAAATATTTTCACAAGTGATAATACAAATATTGCACTTACATGACCACTAGTGTTAGACACAATATACTGTGCTTAGCAAAGCAGTGCACTGTACAGTCTGATTGCTTTCTTTTCTACCTTATTCTCTGTGAATGAATGCTGACTTACATAAGAGCATAAAAATATTGCAAACGTTCCGCAGCTGAGTTTGTTAATTATTGCCCAATTTGGAAGGCAAATTTTTATGGTAGAGGTGATATTTTGTATTGGAACTGTAATACTATACAAAACTTTTTCTTCAAAAAAATAACTCAATTTTAACGTGAGTATGGTTTGCTCTTAGCTACATTTTGGGCTTGTTCACTTTCCCATTGAAAACATAATTCAATCAATTTTTATTTGTGCTAATGTTCACAAAAACAAATTGCGTGTCACATTTCACAGAAATACTTGCAGAACACATTAAACTCTTTAGCAATAAAGACTATCAAATACCAATCATAAATGGTATTTGATCCATGGTATCCATACCATAAATGGTATCATAAATGAAAGTGACCTCTAATACAAAAGTCAGAATTTAGAAGTTCATGTTTATTTTTCTTCTGGAGAACACATTTGCTGTGATGTAACAAATAAATGTTTTTCCTTTCTCTCTCTCTCTCCCCCATTGGGTGTACGAACCAAAGAACTCTGCTAGTAAAGCATGTAAGTCTATTCAGCTTTTATGACTGAACAGTGCTGTAATTTTTAATGTCTTAATTACAAATGGAAACAAATGATGTCTTACTTGGAAAAGGCAGTAAACAGGAAATTGCCATTGTGGGCAGGAAAGGGATCTATAAAAAGCAAACCCAGATAAGTCAAATTATACAAAAAACACCCAACTACACTTTGCTTGTCAGAACGATTGCAGTTTTCATCTATAAAAAGATGCTTCTGGGTGGTGACTCAAAACCCCTACATTTGCTATTTCAGATGTAATTTCCCTCACTCCATTCTCCTCTGGTGTCAAGAGTATAAAAAGAGATACACAGATTGCACACTGCCTCGGCAGACATCCTGTGAGCCAACACAACCTTTTCAGAACTAAATTCTTTACTGTCGTCATACTTGGAGCTGTGTTGGGCACAGGCTTTTCCTGTGTATGAAGGTAAAAATGTGCTACAAAGTGAAGGAGGACACTGAATTTGGCAATTCTTACAGTAACTTCTGCCAGCCAGGGATACCTGGACTTTGTCTTTAGTTGGGTGTGGGGGCAGGATTACACTGTCAGTCTTTAGTGACTAGGGAAAACCTCATCCCCGCCCTGTTTTTTCTCTTTTTTTTCTTGCGCATAGCAGGGGGAGCATTGTTTTGCTTATTATTTTGTGGGAGGAGAGCAGTCTGGTAGTTGGAGACCTTCCCTCTGGGTCCACAGTTCCTCCAAGGGAAATTGAAATCCTGGTATTTCAAATTTGTGATCTAGACGTATGCTCAGCAACATGTCTGTCTGTTCCCCAGCTGTGCCCAGGGCTGCATTCGCCTTCTGGGGAACTTCTTTCTTGAGCTCTGCCTCTCTTTAAGCCTTTCTAGCAGCTGGTGCCCTTGTAAATTCAAGAGCTGCCCTGGGCCAAGATAAGCCAGAGGCAAAAAGAAAAGTTCTTGTCATCTGTTTTCACCCTTGTTAAAAGTCTTGTAAAGGAGCTTGACCAAGTCTTGTGGGAAGACTGCAGCTCCCTGCTGCCCAACAGCCCTGTCTAGACAGGGTCACCTTGATGTGTCCCTGCCGGGCAGAACTGGCATTGGGAGTGCTGAAGAATCAGTCCACCACATGAACAAACGCATCGCTCAGAACAGAGACAGAATTGATAAGCAGAAATAGAAATCAGTGTCATGAAGGAGCATCTCTTCCTCTTCATTCAGATAAGCTGCTATTATTTTTTTTCTTCAGTCTGCATTTTGCATAATCTGACATGTAAGACAATAGAGTTTTCCCATGAAATCTGAGCAAAAATTAGAGTGTTGGAAGGTGAGGACATTCCCTGCAGCCAGTGGCTGCCGTGTCAGGTTTTGCATCTAAGTTACAAGCAGTGTGAAGTATCCATTGTAAAAGATGTGTGAATTTTACAAAGCAAAGCAGGAAGTTTCCACATTAGTAGAGATACACTCTCCTTTCCTTCACGTGAGCCAGTAGGCAGCATTTTTTTTTGAGATGGAAAGTGATCTCAGACCACAAAAGGAAATCTTGCTACAACCAGTAGCTGTCTGTGACAGTGGGAAGACGTGGGCATTTTGAGGTGGAACACATTTGTATTGTATTTCTTTAAAGCCTTGGGTCAAACTATAGGTGAAAAACACTCATGACAAAAGTAGCTAGTGTGTGGCACTGACATTTGAATAGAGCTGTGTGTTGAATCCATGAGGCAATTCTAGTTTCCAATACAGCTTGATAAACTAAACAGCCATTTGCTTTATATGGACAAGAAAATTCATTTTAGAGATTATGTCTTCATACGATTTTATCTGTGGTCCTCAATGTTACAGCTAAGTTCTCTTGATACTGTATAGCCTCAGAAGAATAAGAAATCATAATTAATAGCTGTAAATTTCCCTGAAATGGCATTGTTTTTTCTATAGATAAATAAGTTCCTTTTCAAAATCTGTTACAAAAATATTATGGATGAAGAGCTAGGAAGTCAAAAGTTAAGAAAATGTCATATTAGCATATACAGCCTTGACTCAGCTGCACAGGCATAGCTAATATGTACTCTTGTCGTCTTAGTCACAGTCACCGGCAATGTATCATAAGTGAGGCGGATGCAAGGTTTTGTGTATGCTGAAGTTGTTTCTGATAAAGCCTGGTCCATTCATATGGTTTTATTAATTATGTGAACAGTGCATTAGTAAAATTCAGGTGACACAGCAGCTTGCCTTTCACAGATTTTCTGAGGAATGACAGGCTGTATGTCATTAAACAGTGAAGCTGGTAGATAATTTTAGAAAGAAAGTGAACCCTCAATTTTTCTCCTTTTTGAAGTAAGTTTAATTTTCTGTGAATGGGAAGAGTGCCTGTATTTAGAACCATAATCCATTCATTTACAGCCCATATATAATGTAGTCTTTGACAACTAAAAAATTTACCACAGTTCTCTGTTGATATTCTGATCTACAGAGACCATCCTCAGCTGGGTGAGAGAATAGTTTGCCTTTCATACAAAATCAGCCTTGAGCTTCATCTGAAAAAAAATACCATGATACTATATATATGCATATGAAATCCTTATTCAAACAATGGCCTGTTCTCTTTTATTACAGTATGTAAGCTGTCTAAGGAAATCATCTTAGACAACTCCTTTTGCCTGTTTGATCTGTTTTCCTACCACAGTTCAAAAAGTTCAACAAGTACAGTAATTAAATGTACCGTGTATTCCAGAGCCATGTATTCCCAACAATGTTCATGTGACATGTTCACGTGCACTATGTATTCCCAACATTATTCAGCATAGAGATGCATCTTTGGAGCAAAATTCTGCAGGTTATTATATTACTAAATTTTAAAATCTGGGGGCTCTTGTGATAATCTTAAAGCAGAATTTTAAATCCAGACCCAAACTTTGCTAAATTTATATTGTTTTTACTTGGAGTCTCACAACAGCCTGTGCTTCATTTGGTTGTAGGAAATCTTTGATGTCTGATTTTCTGTTTGCAGTCATTGTAACTACAAATTTCTGCGTTTTATATATTTCAAATAAATGTGTGCACAGTTAGGACACTGGTATTTTCCACTTCAGGAAGAAGGGAAAAGAGACTGAGAAAAGTATGAAAGGAATGGGTTTTCAACTGAAAATACAGTATCTGGTTCTCTAGTGTATTATTGTGTGATAGGTAATCATATGATCTGTTCCCGGTGGTCAAATAGACGAAATAAACACATTCAACAGTATCTTATTTCAAAAGTGACACCATTGAAAACAAAGAGAATATTTGTAGTGAAGGTCATTGCTCAGAATAAGTGAAGTTGCCAGAATTTTGTGTGTTTACAAAAGGCTTTTGCTGGTTAGGAAATGTAGGTGTCAAATAAAGATTAACTGTGGAATGAAGGTTGCACATGGCAAAGGTAGGTAGATTCAGAATTGCTTGATGGCATTGCAGAATGTACAGGTTTCCTGGTCTTGGGCTTTGGGATACTTGTATCCAAAAGGTGCTGAGTCCTTCTGAGTGTTGGGAAACACTTTTCAATTTTTTAAAGCTTCTGTTGAGGTTAACAGGACTCTTGAGATAAGTAGGTGGGTGAGTCTGTCAAATCCAGAAACTGGGGACAGGGATCTCCCAGTGAACATCCTAAAGAGAAAAAGAAAAAGAAAAAAAAAAAAACAACAAAAACCACACAAAAAAACCCCAGCAAACAGAAATAAAACCCCAAAAAACAAAAAACAAAACAACCTATCTATTTGAAAGTGAGAAAATCTGCTTGAGGATGTCCAAACTTCATTACATACTTTTTCTTTGAATGCAGCCTGCATATACTATTCTTTCTCTTACAGCTATTTAGTTTAACATGTTCTTTCTGGGTCAAGAGCTTTTTCTAAAATTTTATGGAGTGCATACCTTGTAATATAAATTTTGAACAACTGCTTGTAAACCTCGCAGCTAAGCTGAAAATATGTCCAAGGCCCTGAATTAGAACTGATGTCATGTTTCCACAGGGAACCCACTTTCGGAAGACAGCAAAGACCCTGATTTCTGCTACACACAGAGCACCTCCTGCTCTCTGCTGAGCAACCATGGGCCAAGCTCCTAGTTGTGCTATATAGTCCTTTTAAAAGCCCGTTAGTAAGAAGCCATGGGAGTTTTTTGGTAGCTTAAAGGGCAATTTCCAGATGTTGATGACTGTTGCAGGTGTAACTCACGCAGCGGTTGTGCTCACTTGCTCTGTGGTTATTTCACAACAGTTTCCTAGGTTACAGTCGGCTCTGTTTTGTTGCTAGTTACAGCTTTCTTATAAAAGCTGGTAAGTAATCGCAACCTCCACATCATCTCAGCCAGGAGGTGTTTATCTGTGTGTCCATTTTCTGGATGCCTCAGACAGCCCCAGCGCAGCTGAGGTGTGCAATGTGGGGGGACGGTCTGCCTGCTCCGCTCTCGGCAGAGTGCAGGTGCTCATGTGCACTTCCCATAACCTGCAGTGCTCAGCTCCGTCTCACAAGTGTTAGGAAGTGCTTAGATACGTGGGTCCCTTGCTGAAATATTTAAATTTTTATGGACAAAGTGGTAGAAATGACTGGAAAAAGGGGACTGAGTGCCAGTCTCCTGGGCAGAACTGAAAGGGATCCATCCTCTGACGTGCCACATGAGGGATTTCAGTTTGCATATTTCAGAAGCTTCTGAATTACTTTGTACAGTCATTCAAAAATGCACGGGATAAGGTTCAAGAGTTGGGATGTCCTGCAGATTGCACAGTGAGTTAAAATCAGAACCAGAACCAGAAGTCAGTGTTCCTCTAATTTCCACTTTTTAGCTAGCAATGATATGGGTGTTACAGACTACTGTTAGCTACCTTGGAGATGATTATCAAAGTACTAGTTCAACAACTGATGTTAGAGCATTATTCTCTCAACAGGTGTAATAATAGTAATAATCATCATCATCATCGTCATCATTATTATCATCCATGGATGTGTTAGTTCCGGAAGCAAACCTATACCTCCAAAAATGGATGTAGCAGTCATAATGTCTTCCACACATGAAAGAAGCCCTCCTAGTAAACCAAGTCTAGTTGCGAATCTGTATATGTTCTCTGACTGCTTCAACATCTTGTTGAAAACTCCTCTATTGTCATTGGGAAGGTCTGCTGTTTCTTTTTAATGTTCCTCATAAAAGGAGACCAAAGTATTGCATTTGTTTTCTTGTCATCATCTAACAAATAATCAAGTGGTAAATTATTCTGTAGCAACTTGCACTTTTACTTAATTGAGTAGTTCACTTACATTTGGCTGAAGTACCTATACCTATTTAGATAATACCTATATTTCTAGTTAATTATGTATACAATTGTTAGCTAGCTTGGGAAACAGGTTTTTTATTCATTCTATCCACTTTGACAAAGCTACTACAAAACCCTTAGAAACATGAGAGGGTATACGTACACAAGCAGCCTGCTGTCCTCCGTTTGAGAAGTATCTACACAGAAAATACTAATATATAAAGTGTAACTGAGTTTTAAAATGAAATTTTCTGATTAAATTTGCTCCAGATAATAAATGTTGAAAACTTAATCTGGAAAGAAACATAAAATCAATACATACATTCACTTGTTGTTTTTTTTTTTTTCTTTTAAAAAATCCTTTGCTTTAATTTCCACATTAGTCCTTACAGTATAGAAAGAACAGCTCTATGCTGGTATAAAATATCTTGAATAAAAATTTGGCTTGAAACTTACTGGGAAGAAGAACAGACCTAGACTGCCTTATTTAATTGCCCAGACTGTTTCCAAAAGTAACCTGCAAAATTTAAAAACAATGTTAGTTTTACAAGCTAAAGTGGTTTAATTTTTTTAATAGATTATGGAATACAGGCACCTTTTAACCTAGTCAAATCACATTAAAAAACTTACAGGATTGCAAAAAGCAATGTGAAAAGAAATGACAAAAAATAATTATGATCTGAGGAAGTTTAAGGGTAAAAAACGTCCCAAGGTATTTAGTATTCTTTTATGGCTGTTTTTCATGGTATAACTAAGAGAGAAATTAATCTCCCTGTTTCAAATATACCTTAAAATACTTTTTGATTCCGCTTTTCAGCAGAAAAGCAAGATGGGGTCAACTTTATGAGAATGGATCTGTACTCAGATTTATAATGATACATAGGAGCGCTATTGATCTGGAGGAACTGGAAGAGCCCTGGTAATGAAAAAAGCAGTTAAGTGCTGTCAGGAACTGCTGTTTCTTTAAGCTGATACTGAAGGCTGTATAATTTGTAACAGACTGGGGAGAAGAATTGGTTTAGGAGCCCTTAATTTTAAGTTTGGGTTTAAATTCTCATTCTATACATAGTTTTTCATTGCTTAATGTTGTGCCAGACCTGTTTTTACATAGTCAGCATTTCATATATGAAGAATGAGTTCCTGTGCCACTCCTCCAGCAGGGGCATCACGGCAGATGCAGTTCAGTGCAAATGAAGCTGTAAAGTAGTAAGGAATGCTTGCCATTTTGAGTTATTTTTGGCATTGACATGGCCCTCAACATAGTTTAATAAGCCGCGGGGTAGACCAGGCTCCTGTAGCTCCTGCAGTCAGCTGGTACTGCTGTCACGGCATGCACTAGGGCCTCATTTTTGGCCCTACTCCCCAGCATCTTCCTACTGCCAGAGCTTGTTGGCAGCAGTGGTGGGTGGTACCAGTGCCAGCGCCATTGCCCTGGTACCAGTACCACAGTAATGTCCAAATCTAAATCTGTGTGACAGTGAATTATGGCAAGTATTACTGTGCTCCTGCCTGTGCCGCTCTGGGCGAGTCATCTCACCTCACTGAGTCCTGCCTGACCCTGCAGCACCTCCAGCCCCTGCCCCGGGGACAAGCACCGGCACATGCCTGGGCTCTGCACTCAAGCAGAGGCAGGACACGCTCCTCCCTGGGGGCAATGGCTGTGCTTCACCAAGCCTGAGGTCCACCAAGCCTGTATGGTGTTGCAAGGAGTAGCCATATGCAGGTGCCTAGAAAAGAGCAGGAGCAGACAAAGCAACTGTGATAATGTCTATTCCACTTTCTCAGACTCCAGTTAGCTGAGGAGACTTCCTGAGACCTCTGTCTTTTCCATGTACTTGACGAGGCTGCCTTGAAAACGTGTAGATTTTTAGCTTGCATAACATCCTTTGGCAATAAGGTCAATGGATGTATTGTGCACGGCATGAGGAACCACTTCCTTCCAATCTACTGCATTGAACTTCATTCCTACTATCTTCATTTGATGCCCCCTAAATCTTGTATGAAATCAAGGTAAATAGCCACAGAATATATGCTGAATTTAACCTGCCACTTTATCATCCACCTTGTAAAGTTCTTCTACAGTTCTTCACAATCAGCCTTCTTCCTTGCCGCTCTAAAACCTGTAGTGTCATTTGCAAACTTTCTCACCTCACTGCAGCCCCCTGGCTGGGGGGGACGAACAGCAGCTCCCAGCACACGTCCCTCTGGCACTTCACTCATGTCGCACTTGCACAGCAAAACCTAGCTGTTTACTCTCCGCTTTGGGTCTGAAAAATACCACCTATTCATTTCTGTGTAGGCCTAAGCTTTAATAGTCAGTCTACCTAGTTCCTTTGTGGCTGCTATAGAGTCCCTGCGAGCGAACAACACATCTGTCTGCCAGCAGCTCTGTGCTGCTCTGATGCACCTAAATCAAATTGCTGTACGTGCGCAAGTTTCCGTATTTCATTCTAGGACATTAAATACTGCGGTATTTAACTTCTGTGCACCCGAGTCCTTTATTGGATGTAGCCTGAAGTACACACCAACACTGTTCCTTTGTATAGAAACAGTAGAATAGAAAAGCATTTGAAGGTACTACCTTTTTACAGTCCTTTACTGGGAAACCCAGCTATGCTTCTGAAAGAATGATAAATGTTGGGCTGAGGTTGTCTGCACAGTCAGGAGGCTGAAGTCTTTCTTTTCCCCAGTCTTCCTCTCATACTTCTCTCTCATCAGTAAGTCTTTGGATCTCTGAAGACATCTATCACTGAAATGGGGAAGCTTGTGCGGGAGACAGAATTAGACACACTTTGGACCCAGGGTGAGACCTGCTGCAGGGAGTCTCACTCTCAGTTTTTTGCGGGTGGATCTCCGCTGTGTCTGCTGCACTTGAAGCTGCAGGATCACCTTCACAAACCCCTTCCCAAACACACACCAGAGGGGACTGCATAGTCCTAGAGGTTAAGTCAGTTTTAATAAATGGTTTCACATTGTTCAGAGGATATGAAAACCTCTCCCCAGTGATTAGATTTGGTTTCAGTATAATTCATTTATTTACTCAAACGTGATTCTCATAAGGAGATTGAAAGACAAACACTGTGAAGACTAATTATTAGAAAATGGTAATTAGAGGGAAAAATCCTAATTGACTTGTCTTTTGAATCCAACAGGCATTTAACCTAACTGGACAGTAATGCATTCTTACTGTATATTACAGCTGGACCTCCAACTATCTAGAAGCCATAAAGCTGAACTGTCCCACTTTTTCTTAAAAATATGCCTGCTGAAAAAAACGGAAAGAATTTTCCAGCTCTGGAGGTACCTTTTTTTAAAAGCATATCAAACCAGATGATACTACATATACCCTCAGCATATATAAGTATACACACATGTACACCACAACTATACATTGTATACACATATATATTTATATCCCATATACTGAACTAGAATGAAGTAATAATTTTAAACAGAGAAAAGCTGGTGACCAAGACATTAAATAAAAATATCTGGGAAAAGATAAATCCTTCAGTGTGTAATTACAAGTGTGCCATTATTTCCATATTGCTTTCCAGACCGTCAACTATTAATGGCTTTGTAGACTGCAACAAACTTCTCAGAGACCCCTCCAGATTTTTAAGAACTCATCTCCTTTCTGTGAGGACTTAGCTGAGGGTTTGCTCCCTTCTTCAAGCAAGTCCCCTGTGCCTCCTGGGAGAGTCCCACCCTGTATTCTTGTCCTAGCTGCCAGGTCCCACTCCCTGTCCCGCTCCATACTCCTGCAGCTTTCCCTGCATCCATACACGCCAGGGGAGCAAGCAAGCTCCTGCTCCCTGAGGAGGGCACAATAGGACCCAGAGGGCAGCAGCCGTGACAAGGCAAAATGTAGCTTTCCTTTTATCCGTTCTGAACTTTTTTAACAAACCCATGATGTTGTAGTGACTACAGAGTCAACTGCAAACAAAGTACATGTTTTGTACCCTCTGTTGCACACGTAACATGGCAATGGTTCAAAAGCTCTGCCCTTAGATATTTATTTATTATACATTTTATGTGCATGGTAAATGGGCTATGTTTGATGTGTCATTCTGTTTGCCCTTATATTATGTACACTTGCCAATGCCCTCTGCTGTAGTCAGTGTAGTAGTATATTAGATCACAGCCTGTAACTGTAAAACAAATACCTTTAAAATGTTATTCTTTTGTCATCTCTGGGGGAGGCTCTACATAAGTTATGAGCTTCCATACTATTAGACACAGATGATTCATGGCTTACCACTAGTTAGTTAATAATGACATGAGGAAGAGCTTATTTTTAGCTTTCTTCTTTGTAACTGGCTTTTCCTTGATGGCTTCTGTCCATGAGCTCTCGTTCATTTATGACATCAAAATTCTCTGTCTTGGAAATTGCTGGGGTGTCGCAAGCACCATGTTGTGGTCTTACCGCGAATGAATCGGTAGGGTGGTTGAAAGGAAACAACTTCTCCTCAGCTACCTTGCTAATCAGCACTCATGGAAAAAAAAAAATCCTTCCCAGAACAGAATGGGGATTATTTAATGGGCGAGAGATTTGGGAGTTGTTTATAGAAAAGTCCCTAAAGCCTTAGGACTAAAATACAGCTGCAGTGCTGAAAGCAAATCAGATGCTGGATTGTATTGCTGGGGTAAACAAAGTGAAGCAAAGCCTGGGAGGGGATGGTCTTCTTACATAAGACACCAGCTATGTTGCATCAAAAATGCTGTAACCCCTATTGTGTCCTGCGCCTCAGGGTATAATTGCTCTTGAAAAAAAAGAAACGAAGCAGAACAAGCAAAATGATAACAAGTTTCAAATATTTAAGCACTAAAATGTTGGGAAAGACGAAGTTTTCTTTCCATGGGGGGGGAGGCGGGGGGAAGAAAGGAAAAAACACCTTTAGAGTAATTTATTGAAAGCATTTGCATCTAGCATACAAAAAGCTAACCAGCATGTAGGTGCGTTTCTTTTTTCACAGTCAGAGAGCAAAAAATGAAGCTAAGTAATGTGAAAATCAGATGATGGAAACATAATGAAGGTTAATGATCACATAAAATAGGTTACCAAAAACCTATTGAGGGCCTTTAAAAGATATCTCTCTGCCTTTCAGAAGATACAGAAGAAAAAAGGATAGAGAGTTACAGGAGCACGAAAGAAAATGATACAGAAAGCACAAAGAGGAGCAGATTTAACAATGGGACATGTCACTCTGTTCTCTACTCTGTAAGTCCTTACCCTGTGTTCATCACTATGTATCTGCTCCACGTCCCTGTTCCCTCTTTATCAGCAGACTCAGCCTGTCAGAGTGTGAGATGAGCTCACTTTTTTTATCCTGATTTTGTATGGAAATAAGTCTCATGCAATAGCACTATTTCTGTGTCTCTGCTGAACTTTCACACCCCTGTAGTAACTTGGTAACCTGTGGGGCCAACTTTAACCATATGTTACCAGATGTATTTCCACAAATTTCATGAATAGGTAGTGGGTTAGAAGAGAAAGAGAGAAAGAGACCTTTCATATGTCCTGAGCTGCATTATGAGCTCAAGCCTGATTAAACATCAGAAAATCCATATCATCTCTCAAACTCATTATACAAATGTCTGCAGAACTGTCTTCTTGATTGCTAATGCTCATAGAAAAGCTTTCTTAATTTCTTCCATTCTGGAGAACTCCTGAAAGGGAGAAGTTTTTTATTGTGGATCAAGCTGAAGAAGACTGTATATATCCCAAAGCCCTGCTGAGTATTCTAGCTGTACCAGCTGGCCCAGTAAAAGATGTTACCTGTCTCCAGAGAACTTGCCCCAGAAAAAGATACTACTTTTCAGCAAATATACTATGAAATAACTGCATAAATATCAGGGGTGGATTTATAATGTATCTTTACAGCTAAAATAAGATTTTAAGAAATTCTTACTATGTGCAGTCTTGCTGTTATGCCGTTTGAATGTTGAGGTCTTCATTCATTCATCTGCTTTTGTATCAAAGCTGTATTTTAGTCTTGCATAAGAATTTTATACAACCATTACTCCCAGAAAAAAAACAAGAAAAACTCTTTCTTGAATGTGAAGTACTTCACTAATGTGGAACCCACTGCTTCAAGAGGATATTAAGACAAGTCATCCGGTGAGATATTTTTCAAAGTTGAGATACAATCAATATTCAGATAGTTATGCTAGCAAAAAACAATATATATTTACAGATAGGACAAAGAGACCAGGCATTGGTTGTTCATTGAGGTGGACAAAAGTTTCCTATCTCCTTTATCTGTAATTGATTGTCCAACAAAATTAGAAAGGATTTTCTGTTTTCAAATAATATGGTTGAGAAATTTTGTTAACAGCATTTTTTAAACGTTGCTGCAACTGGAACTTCCTGGTTTAGTAACTCTTAGTATTTAATCCTGTATAACCGAATAGGCTGCTTTTTTTTTTTTTTTTTTTCACAAATGCAAAAGACAAAGCACTGTATATCTAGAGTAGTCCCTGATACTTGCTAAACATCATGCAGGGTTGCAAAATTTCAGAGCAAATCAGAGTTGTTTAAGAATTGCATAGTGGTGATTACTGGCTCATAAGAATCCTTTAGAGAAGGATTCCATATTTTCTAGAAAACTTGAATCCACTAAATTTCATTTGATGTACAGATTATTGGAAACACTAGATTTTTCTAGTTACAGATATCTATATGAATTAAATTACAGGCTGCAAAATTTGTGTCTATACATGGCTGTGCTACGATCTGGTAGAGTAACTATGGCATTCCAAATGCCAATCAGAATTATAAATAGGAGTGCGCCTTCAGAAATATTAAGGTGAAAAAAGAAAAAATCTTTCCAAACTATCTCTTCCATTATTTCATTTTTGTTTTAATGAAGAACTTTTGGGGCAATTGCTATGCTTGAATAGCTTGAAGAATGTACGTGACATTTTATTTCTTTCACCTGTGACCCTGCCTATTATTCTCCTCAGCAATCCAGAAATGAAACATTTCATAAGCTATTTGCTCTTTACTGGCCATTTAATTATTATGCACCTCATTTCTTTTGTTTAGCTTAGTTGTTAAATTAAAAAAAATATATATTTAATTTTCTTTGAGTTTGGGGCTATTTTATAATTTCATAGGATATTCCGAGGTGTGTATGTTATTGTAAGATAACACTGGCAGGTCACTAAAAGCCTTTGCCTCTGCCTCCTACTTCACAACACCCACAAGGCATGCGCTATCTCAGACTACCACGCGTCTTGTTAAGCCTTACAGTTTCTGTGGCTGATGGACAAGCTTACTGTCAGGGTCTTAACAGAAATGCTACTTTTATATTTTTATAGCTCTCCCATTGTCTACAGTTCAGTGCTAAGATGCACATCCATCGTAAATTGGATGTGTATAATGGGAAGGCACTTAGACCAAAGTCAGGAAAGGGATAGGCATAACACTAGTTTCCTTTGAAAATCTGTAGAAGTGTGGACAGATTTTGAGTGCAGAGCTGCTAGCGGGCTGAGATAGCCCAACAGCAACACCAAGAACCCCACCAATATTTCAAATTATTTTCTAGTTTACGAAAAAAATCAGTAGAGAAGACATTAATGAAACAAGATTTACAAAGACTCACTGTAGGTTGATTTGTCAATTATCAGGTGTAAAAAACTGACATATTGAGAAGACCTTATGTAAGTAATCACATGTGTTTTAATTGCTTGGCATTATGTATTTCTAATACAAGCTCTTAGAAAATTTTAATTAAATAAATTTGCTGTGAACTAGAAGTAAAGATCTAATGGAAAATTTTACTTAAGCATCTGCTTATACTTGAGATCATTTCAGTGAGACTATTCAAATGGTTTAAATTAAGCTCATTCTTAATAGAGACCTAATGTTTAGCTTGCTACTCTCAGGCATTAGACATCATGCTCATTAAGAATTATACATCTTAATTCCTTGTGTAATGCTGTGTGTATGTATCCTTAGCAGCCATTATACAAGACAAAACCATCTAATTGGATCCCATAGAGACAGTGGCATCTGTCAAAAATCAGAGAAATTCCTTTTCTTTAAATTAAGGTTTTTCAAAAAATAGCAAATGTGTATATTATTATTTGACTTCAAGAGCAATTCCTTTCTTTTATCTATTGTCATATTACTAGTTCAGGTGGCATATACATTATTATAAATACAGAAAATCGTGGGTTTGCATCTTGTAAAGTTATTTGCCTTTGGAATCTTGTTTGTGATTCATGAAGAAGAGGTGCTGTCATGTAATTCTGCTTGTGTGTGTATGTACTGAGCAGATGGCTAGGTAGTTACTTTAGGCGTCCAGGAGGGTGGACAAGCTAGAGCAAAAAGTTGTTAATTCTGACTTTCTAATCTTATCTTAACAAGTGCTGAGCATTTACCAAATTCCTGAAACTGGACACTGACTCCTCGAGCGCTAGAGTCCATGAACAGAGGCTATATCAAATAAGCTGAACTTAAGCATGGGATTCATTTCCAACTTGTTCCTTGAACATGAGATCAAACAAACTGTTGGTACAAACCTTGAATTTTGCAGCTTGGGACCACTTTTAATTTGTAAACAGAACACTTTCTTTTAATGGAAAATAGAGATAACTTGAACTGTAAGTCAAATTCTCTCCTTTTCCCGTTAATAACTACCAGGTTTTCATGAACTACAATTTTCTCATATTGCAGCTGAGAAAAGTGATGCACACTTGATTCTCCAGTGGGAAAATAACAGATATCACAACTTACAGGGGTAAATTAAAGTCCGTCTCTATTTGACAATTGTGATTTTGCCACATGCTTTGCCTCTTTTTGTTTTGCTGCTTGTAGAAAAATTCTGACCTCCTGTGTATCCAAAAATCAGATTGAAGTCAGAGGGAGCTTGTGGCGCACAGTTGTGGCACACAGTTGCAGTAAACAGTACATAAAGGTAACACAACGTAAGACTCAAAACAAGGTTTGCTAATGATCCTTATTTAATAAAAAGCTACAGTAATAGCCCCCAAATACTGCAATAAGACAACTGGGAGCTGTAGTGGTTTGGGGCCATTATTGTGGGCTTTTAATACAGTTTGCAAAAGTAACCTTTCTTTGTTTTCTGTGTGAGCTGGCAGGTTGCCTTTGAAGTTAAAGAACAAAAATACAGTGGGATCATACACTAACAGTGGCTATTTTCTTTTTTCTTTCCATTAAATTCCCAGTAGCAAAGGGATTTGAATTTTGAGGGGAAAAGAGACAAAAATATGACATTTTCCACCAGATTATAATTATTTCAAGGTAAATGATATGTTTCTATTTATCAGTGACCCATTGGTATGTTTCTTTCTTCTTTGATTTATGCAAAAAGAAAAACCCCAAAAAGGCCAAAATATGATTACCAACAGAACAGAACCACAGGCATATACGCTTAAGTAGTGGAGATTAGACACGCACTAATAGTTTCCTCAGGCTCGGTTTTATCTGAATAATATATGAAAAAAAAGCAAAGTTTCCTTTTTTTTATTCCCCTTGATTAATTATCTGCTTTTTATGCAGGTCCTGAATACAGAATTTAGCTCATGATACCCTACTTACCATTGACTCATTTGCATAGAATGCCTTAAGGATACCTCAGGAGGTAGAAAAGGTGAATGTCTCCAAACCCATACCTTTTTGTTTCTACCCCAAGAGCACTCCGAAATCATGTGGCTTCATAGCTGGAAAGCTTTCAGGTGTGGCTGCTTCTGAGCTTTTTGAGAGCAGGGAAGGGGGTGAGAGGAAGAGATGATACATCTTGTGTTAGATAGTAGTATTGTTCTTACCATTGTTGGTATAGTGATGTTGTTAGCATTGTTATAAGCCTATTACTGCTTTTATTAAGTTCTAACAGTGATTATGAGGCTGTCCCTATGTTCAGGAGCAATGTGAGAAGAGTAATGTTTCTAGGTATGAACAAAAGGAAAGGGAAGGTATTGGGAGAGAGGGATAAAAAAGAAATTTTGATCCCTGTTTTTTAAGACAATAGGTTTTTAAAGGCATGAAAAAAAAAAGATATATTTTTTTAAAAAAGATAGGAGCTTGAATTGTTTATCAGGAATGCAATGAAGAAAGTCAAGATGTAAATGTAGGCAGAGAAATGGAAAGAAAAAATTAATTTAGATGGAATGCATAGGAAGAGTAATGAGGGGGTGAGGCCCAGGAGGAGGTGCATTACTGCAGCAGAATGTCTCAAATGACAAATATTTAGGTATGTGCTGTGCTTGTCTAGTGATTCTTGATGCCATACAGCTGCACGAATTCATATTCTAGATGTCAGAAACAGGCAGGTAGGCCCTGATCCTGAGCAGTTGTAAATTAATGTAGCTGCACTGGAGAAAATGGAGTCATCCCCAACTCCATAAGCCAAGGATCTGTCCACGATAGCAAGAAATTTCACATATAATCAGATCATCAGAATACAACCTCATTATCACATAAGATGAATTTCTTATTAAAAACAAACAATAAGACCTACCACTTCAGTTTCTTAGAAGCAGCAAATAAATGAGGCATTCATCAGCCAGGCATGCTTATTCTAAAGAAGTAAATCATTTGCACTGCAGTCATTAATTCCAGATACTATAAAACGACGTTCCAGTTCAGAGTTCTGAAAACAAGACATGTCGGTAGGCACAGGGATCTCCTAGTGGTACTTGGATGAAGTGCATCATGCTTTCCTGAGATGTCATGAAGCCTCTGCTCCTGCCAGCACTGGTACTCAGATGCACTGTTGTTGATTTGTCTTCTTTCAGTGAGTCTTTTGAACCAAGGCTGATTCGTGGGTGTATTTTCATCAAGCATAAACAGCTTTTATACAGAGGTCTGGTCTACTCCCATGTTGTGCAGAAGTTCCCACTTGGAGTAGTCCTTCTGTATGTGTGCATGTGATATCTGTTTCCCTGGGATTTAAGGGTTGCATCTGCTTTGCTGACTGTGCTGAGAAAACGGTGAATATCTGGGCTTTGGTTTAGTGTAATCTGTTGTGCCATCCAGATTGTAGTTCCATATCATATGTTTACTAGCAGTGAAATTTATGCTGATTGTGGGTCCTAGGAATGCACTGTACATCTATACCTATGTGTGTGAGGAAGATTTCTATACAGCCACCCAAGATTTTCTTGTCTTTACTGATAAATCCCATGGGTATATGGAGAGCAAACAGCTGAAGAAGGACCTTGCATCTACATTGGAAGTAACATACCTTTGATAGTACCTGTTGAATGACTTCACCCTTGGTAAAACCAGGCAGAAAGTGACTCCTAAGTATAGACCCTAGGCATATTTGCACCTGAGAATAACCTTTGCAGCGTATTAACCCTGGGTTTCTTCCAGTCCTCAGGATCCTCTCCTAGTTACCAGGACCACTCAAAGGTAATCAAGAGTGGCCTTGCAATGATACCTACCAGCTCCCTCAGTACTCATGGATGCATCCCACCAGGGCCTACAGATGTGTATAGGTCCAGTTTGTTTTAAAATTCTCTAACCTGATCCTTCTTCAGCAAGGCCAAGTCTTTCTTTACTAAAGACTTCCCCTTTGGTCTCAGGGGCCTGGGATTCCTGAAGGCAAGTCTTGCCAATCAAGACTGAGATGAAGAAGTCATTGAGTACCTCGGCGTTTTCCATGTCCTTTGTCACCAGATTCCCTGCCCCACTCAGCATCAGGCCCACGCTTTCCTTGGTCTTGCTTCTGTTGCTGATTTACTTGTAGAAGTCCTTGATGACTTTTGTGTCCCTTACCAGATTCAACTCCAGGTGGGTTTTGGCTCTCCGAACCCCATCCCTGCACATTTGGATAGTGTGTCTATATTCCTCCTGGATCCCTGTTCCCACCTCTTTCATGCTTCATGTCCAAGTTCAGTCAGGAGCTCCTTGTTCATCATACAGGTCCCCTACTACTTTTTATTGATTTCCTGATGGTCGGGGTGGACCATTGCAGAGCTTGTAGGAGGTGATCCCTGAACACCAACCACTGTCTCGGACCCCCGTTTTCTCCAGGGCTAGATCCCATAGGATTCTTCAAAGCAGGTCCCTGAACAGACCAAAGTCTGTTCTCCTGAGGCCTAGGCTTGTGGTCCTGCTTTTTGCCTTGTTACCTCCTCTCAGGATCCTCAACTCCATCAATGCATGGTCGCTGCAGCCTAGGCTGCCTCTAGTCTTCACATCTCCAAACAGTTCTTCCTTGATGGAAGTATGAGGTGCAGCAGACCATACCCCCTTGTTGGCTTCTCCGTCACTTGTGTCGGAATTGTCATCAGTGCACTACAGAAAACTTCTAGATTGCTTGTGCCCTGCTGCATTGCCTCCCAAGCAACTAATGAAATAGAGTGCGTGTTGAGTGATTTGTAGATCTGTCAGAAATCCAAAGAAAAGTAAGAAAATTGCTAAGTTGTAAAATTATTTTTGATAAACACGGAATTTTTATGGAGCATGTGTTTTGCAGTCAGGGATCTTGCTACCTGTCAGTATATGCTGATAAAGGACAGTATTTGTTGAGTTTATACACACATATATGTATTCAGAATCTGAATATGGAATTTCTTTTGCTTAAAATGTTTATTGTGTGGTTCATCAAAATGGTGCAGAGACAAGTGCCAAGTTGTTTGCATTTCCTGTAAGCCAGCTAATGCTCTGAGCTCACATTTCAGGGATCATTTTTTTGGTAGTTTGTATAATTACTTCACAGAAAATGTCGAGGATCAACAAACCAGAAAAGGATCAGTTTGAAAGGTCAGACAAGAAGTCACGTTATTGACTAGGTATATACTCTGTGAACACAATTAGCACAAACTGTGTAAGTTTTAAAAAACGTTCTTTTTTCAGAAGAAAATTACTTGAAACCACACAACTAGCCTTTGCACTGAAAAGAAGGTATAGAAATTGAGGGATTTTTAATTGGAGCTCTGGGTTGTGACAGGGGACCCCTGGCATGAACCAGGCCAGCTATCATTGATTTTTGATCAGACCTGTGTTTCTCAGGAAGCATCTGCTTTTCTTCCTTGAAAGATGAAGCATGATATTTTCATTATTATTCTAATACTTTCTCCATCAGTGTTTATAGAACATTTTGCAAAGATGATGCCCCATTCAGGAGGACCAGAGCTGAAGTTTTTCAAAAATGCTTGCAATTTCTTTCTCCCTTCTCTGCTAAAAAAAATTTTATTTTAGTTCATTAGCCTTTCAAATGACTTGGAATTGCAGATCCTGAGTCTAAATCTATCCTTCAGAGCTTGGAGTTGATGGAGTTCTGAGGTCTGGCTACATCTAATTTTAAACTGAGGCTTAACATAAAGTTTTCATCTGTTTTTGAGATTTGCCCAAAGTTTCTCAGTGTTGTTCAGTGTCAATATTCAGGCTTAGAAACACCTCTAATTAGAATCATCTAATACAAGATTTTTTTTTTTTGCAGTAAAGTACTATTCACACTGAATTTGAATCAAGCAGTTGTTGAACTGAATGGTGCTGGTCTTTGAAGAGAACATGGATTGGATTTGATGTTTGTAGATTAGGTATTCCCTAATTTTAAAGGATTCACTTCTTCATAAGACAAACATAAACTAGAACCAGAACAGAGGCTTAACATCATTCCTTCCCCTCCCCCCACCCCCCACCCTCCCAAAAAAAAATTCTCTCCAAGAAATATCCTAATTCCTTCCATAATCTGATCACTAAGAGGAAAGGCACACTCACTGGGCCCTTGAGCAGAAGCCAGGCATTTCCTTACATGAGAGAGACTTACAGAAATCTGTTTATTCTTTTGTGCTCTCTCTGGCACATAGACTGTATGTGTGTTTGTAGTTATAAAAAGCAAGTGCTGCACATGAGAGACAGCATGAACCCAATAAAACATTTAAACCAGCACCAGTTATCCGAGATACATTATTTATGCTATTTTATTTGGTAGATGGTCTTATTTAGAAGGAGGGTCTTTTTAGCTGTTGCCAGATTCAAGAGAAGTAAGATGCAATGCCCTTGACACAAGGAGCGCCCCTTGCTCCTTTTTGTGTGTTTCAGTGCATCTGAATACCGTTTATTCTTCATGAGACTGTCTTGTCAGGACTGGTTTTGCATGTATCAGCTGTTAGTAGCCCTGGACTGGATCTCAGCTGTTGACTATGATTTTTTTTTTTAAATCTTTTTCAATTGCAAAGGCTTAGCAAAGCCTGCCTGTGATGATTCCTGTGTCACTGCTGCCATCTTCTGGGAAGTTTTTTATATTGCTGAGTGGGCTTTTTTTAATGTCGATGAATTCCAGCAATGAGGAGATGAACAAGATGTGTGCTTCTTGCACATGTTTACAGGAACACAGTCAGAATGGCGTAGAATGAAAGTTCGTATGTGGGGTGCCTTGGTTATGTTAGGGATATTTAAAAAACATTCAGGGAAGTGAGTGACCTGATTCCTATTGCAATTCAGTGTGAATTAGGCACTGGGTAATTGCTTAACTCCCATCAGCTTCCCAGCCTGTGTATTCAGTAGTTCATTTCAAGAACTATGTTAATGAATCCATCAGATTTCCAGGTCTGTTTGCACATATAAATGTGCAGCTAGATGCTCAAATGCCCAGGGCATGCATGCATAGCAGCAGTATTATCATATGGAAATAGGTTTGTCGTGCTGTTTAAGGGCATATTAATTGAACTCCAAAGCTGCTAGAGCAGGAGCTAAAGCCACAGGCAATAAAATTCATTCCTCATGACATTCCTTGTGAACTGATATACGCATTCAGCAACAAAACATCTTTTTCAAACTTGTGAGAAGTGATATTTTAATGTAGCTTCCAACCACTTTGTTGCAAAAAATCAACTTTTGACATCACACATGTAAAGCGATGCATCTTCTGCAGGAAGAATATTTTCAAAAGATATGTTGTTATACCTGTTATAAAATGCTTGTCTCACACTTTCTAAAGGCATCTCAAGGTAACTATTGTTTTCCCTCTTTGCACCCTAGTTCCTTAAAAGTAATGCTTCCTTCTGTATAAAACTTTGCTTCTTATACTTCTTTGTATCCATTTTAGTGTTGACAACATACATGATAGCTTTCTTTTCTTTAGAACGTAACTCATACTCTGACTTTATCTGCTCTAGGCTAAATACTGTATTGTTCCACTGGAGTTACAGTCTACTACTGTAAGTGAGAGAGATACATAGTGTATGTTTTAATGTATGCCTGTATATATTATGTATTTAGACATTTAGTTCGCCTCTTCTTTTTTTTTTTTTATCAGGTGTAAGTGGAATGCTTTTGTGAGCTATTCAAAATATAGATAATATCCACTAGATTACAACAAGATTTTTAAAAAATCACAGTTTAGATACATCTTACATCTTTGGCTCCTTTAAAAATGTTCCTTATATCCATAAATGATTAATCCCCTTATCCCTTGCATTTCGTTTCTAATATATTCCATTAAATGATAAAGTGGCAGTAATCTTGATATTTTTCAATGTTTTCTCATATAAATACCATGTAGTTTATTATGGAAATAATTTGTAGAAATCTTAAGTTTACCTGCATCCACTTTGCATTTTGTTATTCATCCAGGCAGAAAATTGTTCAAAATTATACACTAAACGGTGGTGTCTGTACCACTTACTAAAGTTACTTAAATGGGAACAGAATTATGCCAATAGTTTTTTTCTCTCCAGGTATGCCAGCAAGAACCTAATACTGAATTAAATTGCTTTGTCATGTCTGTACTAAACAGTGAAGTAAGGGATCTCCGTAGTTCCAGATCCCCAAGCTAGCTCCAAGCAGTGCTAAAGCATCTACCCAGCATAATACAGCACCACGCAGAGACAGTAGTCCAGGTCCCAAACGCGCTATAGCTTCATTAGCTACAGATAACTGACATGGCTGTAAGACTTCCAGCAGGGCTACCTTAAAGCTTCTCAGCAGTGTAAGCTGCAAGTAAAATTCAGTTTTGCCACCTGAAGAAGAAGGAAAGGGGCCAGACTACTGCTGTGTAGAAATGAGAAGGCAGAGGAGAAGTGGGTATGCAGGAATTAGGAGCGGAGGAAGATGCCTGGCTGTGACAGCTGGTCCTGAAGGAGGGGTTAGAGTCCGTGGCAGGAGCTATTTCTGGGGTCCGGAAGAGCTCCTCAAAGTAGTGATATTTAACATCTGAAGACTTGTCATAGTCCCTGTAGCATGACAAGCTAGAAGTCTTGCTCTCTCTGCTTGATGTCCGCAGCTCTGGCACAGGTGAGGTAAGTCAGAGGGACGTGAATGTCTTGCTGCGTTTAGCAGCCTGCTGCTGTAGGCAGCTGCCTACTTTATTTATAATTGTTTGGCTTCCTTTTCCAGAGGTAGCTTGGTTGGCATCAATCTGGGCATCTCATCCCAGTGCTCCAGGGCACGGGATTATTCTGCTCCCAGTAAAAGATGTGCAGCTCTGCCAGGGCCAGATCTGCCTGTTCAGATGACCAAAACTATGGCCCACTTTGAAAATTTTGCAGTGTTTGAACTCATGCTTGCATGGTAGTCAGCTATCAGACGGGATTCTGACTCTATTATGCATAAAAGCACAACAAATAACAGGTTTTCATACTTTCAGTACACCACATAATGTTGCTACTAACTCTGCTTTATAGACTTTTCATTCTTATTTTCTGGAATGAGCTAGTAAGTCTCACCTCCCAGCCAACACGCTAACAAGATTGTGCAATATCCTTGTGTGTAGGTATGGGGTAGAGGAATCTGGACAGAGCATTATTATCCCTTCTCCCACAGGGGCCTGAAGTCATTTCTTCTGAGAGAAGCACCTAGGTTCCTCTCAGCTTCTTTCTTCTGTTCTATCCCTTGCAGCACTTGGACCACAAGGCAATTCAGAAGGGGTGAAAAGAAGAAGTAAGATTGCCCATCCACATGAATCAGCAAACAGGAGATTTGGGGAGGTCTAAGACAGGTTCTCTGAGCTTCTGCCATCCATCTTACCAACCCATCTTTTAGGTTAATGCTGCTTGATGCAAGGCAAGCTCCAGGACTATGTTTGTCAGCAGACACAAACTCTTTAGCACTCACTGAAGAGCCTTGGGATGTACATGTCATCATCTAGCTCTTAAGGAATGAACCCATGGGTTGTTTTGTAGAAGTCAGGAGGGAGAGTTTCACTTTCTGATGCAAACAAAAGCATTGAAATCTCTAAGACATTTTGATGCAGTCCTACATTTAAAGCTTTTAATGTTTATAGAAAATTGCCTCTTACAGTGTTGATGGCAAATTGCCCTTAGATTGCAAAAGCTGCACAGAGCCTGCAGCTATATTTTTGACGCCATGTTTTGACAGATTGTCACGCTCCTCACGAAAGTTTGATTTTTTTTTTTTAAATATGCATATTAAATATGTGTACTTTATTATACGGAAATAGACCAAAATGTCTCTGCAAGTGCTACCATGCTTTGCAATTGCATTACATCTGATAAAACCGGCGTCATTAAAAATGGATACTTTTTCTATTGTGGCATTTATCTTCCTTGGAGAATTTGCAGGTTTTTCTATAACTGACAATTGGCAAAGCCACAAATCCTAAGTAAACATAGCTACTGCAGATGGTAAATATTCTGCTTTTAAAGGTTCTTGCTGTAAGCACAAGAAATACCAAAAGACAGGGCACGTGGCTGATGGTCTCACACTTGGTGCGGGATATAACAAAGTGCCAGAGGCAAAGTCAGTTCAATACCCAATATGTGTGGTTCACAGCAGTAGCATGACAAAAAAATGTGACATTTGGGGGAAGGGTGAGGGGCGTGTTTAATAGACTTTGGATGAAATTAAGCAACAAAGTACATAGTTTCAAAGTAAAAAATGCTTAGTCTGTGTTTATGGAGGTTTGAACTCTGTCCAAGAATCAGACTGCTCTCTTACTCAAAAGATATACTATATGGTAAAACCTTTTCCAGTGAAATTTGGGTTCTGGGAGCTTTTCTTAAAAAAAAAATAAAATAAAATTAAAAAATCTGTAGGTATGTATCACTCACTATAACATTATAATTTATACTTTGGAAAGTTCAATCAGAAGCTATGTTTTTCTAAACAGAAACCCTATAGAGAGAAGACTTTAGGTATTATGGGCAGAGCCATTCTATATGTCACTCTCTGATAGCTTTGCTTTCTCTTAAGGCATGCTCATATTTTCACTATAAATCTTTGTTTCAATCAGCAGCCTACAGTTTGCCTACAAAAGCTCATTTAGGTTGAAACTTGGTGCCTTACAATATTTTACATTTTCAAGGGGTTTTTTTTGACCAGGTGATCGTGTTGTCAGGTGAAGAGAAGGAATTCTTTGCCTTTCCAGTGTTTTATTTATGTTACTATTTAATAAAACAATCTACAGGTTAAAAAAATCCCATTGAAAATACTGCTAGTCTGATAAAAAAAACAAACAACTATACATTTGTATAGACATATAAAGATTTGCTGGTTAGTACTCCTGGGGGTTTCTGTGTGATGGCTGACTACTTGTTTCGACTCCCCCATCACATTTTCATTTACCAAAAAAAAAAAAAAAAAAAAAGAAGGCATGGAAATACTTTACCGGTTACCTTTATAAGGCTGAGTTTTGACCTTATGAAGCCGGGGTGTGGTTCTTTTGAGGTTCTTTTGAGATGATTAGTGGGGAGTCCAATGTTTAAAAATTAGAAATCTGCTCCCTTACAGTGCTGCTATGTGATCTTGGACAAGTCTCTTCGGTGTGGATCCTCAATGGCATTTGGGTTTCCACATCAAGTTAATTAAGATCCTCAAATTTTAGGGATCTGTGGCCAAGGATTTCTATGAATTAGGCTCCAGTCACTAAAACAGAAATAGGAGTGCTTTGCTGCTTCACAGGAGCACAGTGCGAGAGGTTCACTTACAATTCCAAGATGCTCTGATGCTCCAGTGATCAAAGCCATGCAAGTATCTTAGAATGCTGTATTATTTTGCTTTGATATGTAATATATAACCAAACTGTTTTTGAAGACATAAAAAGAAGTTTATCTAGTTCTATACATATCTTAGATTATACTTGGTTTTGG
>NW_009647025.1:32982-82260 GCF_000708025.1 Charadrius vociferus
TGCCTGAGAAGGCAAGCTGAGACTTGTAAGACCTGCATTATAAATGAAAGGTGAGAAGATCTGTGATTTTTCTTTGTTCATATAGTCATGGTTTTGAGGAACCTTTGCACCTCTTGCATACTAGTTTTGGACTACTGGCAGAAAGCTCCAGTGCTGATGGAGATGCTGATCCTTCCTTCATTCAGTAGCTTTAATTTTCATGATTCCCATCTGTAGTGATGGGTCCAGACATCCAGCACTGAATAAGGGAAGATCAAAGAAAAAAAAGAAGAACAGAGAAGACAAAACAATGTAGTAAGATTGCTAGTCGATATATTCTCAATGACAACAGGTCATATCAGAAAAACATGATGTCATTCTATGATGAGATTACAAGTTTGATAAGAAAAAGTAATTGCACAAAACCAGTTTTTGGTTTTGGTTTGGTTTGGTTTTTTTTAAGACTTCAAACTACAGTGTATTCTGATGAGGAAATCATCACCATAATATATCAATAAAAGGCTTTAGGGGGCTGGGTTCCAACTGACATGGTTAGGGTGTATGCAGTGGCATTGTCTCATCACTATGGGATGATGCAGTACCGATGCCTCACTGGGTGGTGGTTGTGTGTATTAAGAACTGGCAGATCACAGAAAGCAGTGTTTTCTGTGAAGAATCCATGTGTAGCAGGGTATTGCTAGTGGCATTCAACAGGAACTGACAGCAAACCAGTCACGATTCAATACCTGACAGCGATCCAGAAGTAAATATAAAGACTCTGCTGATACAGCACAGCAATGATACAAAGATTAGTCAAATATAATGAATGATAAAAACAAGACAGTCCCCAGAAAAGTGCCATGAATATGATTTGGAGCTGGGGAAGAGAGGGAGGAGGAATGGCTTAACCAGTGAGAAACTTATATTTCTCTGTTTAGGTTAAAGAAGATTCAGAGGTAACTTGATTACAGTGCATAAGTACCTTCACAGGAAGAAAATATGGGATGCTGAAAGATCCTTTATTTTAGCAGAGAAATGTGAAGTGTAAATCAGTGGCTGGAAGCTGAAAACAGAAATGGTCAAAGTAGACATTAGATATTAGACAGTAATTTCGAAAGGCCATTGAAATGCTGTACTAGAGGTATGAGTGCATCTTTTCTTCACCTGATGTCTTTAATCTGGATGTGAATGGCTGTTTTGGAGGATACGCTTTGGCCAAACCACATATCATACATAATCTGTCTTCAGTCTAGCTAATGCTGATAACTGTAGGAGCGAAGATGTGGCAGTCCATATTTCAACATGGATTGCAGAAGCCTGGTAAGAAATCTGAGAATGTGCTTGGGTTGTTAGCTCACACAGAAATCCCTAGCAGCACAGATTAAACCTTGGCTATGACTCCTTCACTGCACCCTTGCCTTCATTCTGCTGTATAGACACGTGGGAGGATGTAAGGGTGAAAAAGAAAAGGAATATCTTAGTTGAGGAGTAACTTTAAAATAACAGTAGGGAGCTCAAACTTGAAGCTGTATGGGAGTGTTGTGTTGAAGGTGGAAGAAAGATAATTTTAACAGTAATGTTTTATAAGCACTATAGGGACATATTATCAGAGACCAAAGAAAAGGCATTTGCAGTAGGCAAGAGAGAGAGTAAGAGCTGTGGTGCTTAATCCAAGGGAAAGCAGATCTTTGAAATGCTGTGAAAAAGGAAATGGCAAAATCTTATTTCCAAAAAACCAACCAGCATAGCATGTAAATGACAAACTCATTTTCCTTTCATCCTAAAAAAGAGCCACATTCTACTCCTGCTTCAAAACTTAGAATGCTTACAACACTATAAATGGCCCAGTTAGGAATAACTGAGACTACAGCTCAGTTTCACGATCCTAGTTTTTATTCGGTGTTACTTTCAGCACTGCAGATGTCATCTGTGGGGTTTGAATTCCATAGAGCTGACCAGAGTTTGGTCTGATTTTACCTTTTGTTTGAATAATCGTAAAGATAGGAGGATTTTAAAAACAGGATCTGGATTCCTGTTGAGGTTTTTAATACCTCCTATTCTGAGGTCACTTGGATTCGGGATTTCTGCTTAGGGCCTACCTGATACATTTTTTACAGATATTCAAAAGCCTGTAATACCACACACAGAGGTTATATTAATTTCCACTGCCTCAATCCCTTAAGTGCTTTGGGGATTTCCCTGCTAATCCTCTTTTTAATGCATAAACCTAGAGGGTAGGTGTGGAACCTTTGGGATTTATTCTTTGTGTTGGTTGTTTTCCAACCGAAGAATCTTTCAAGGGTAACAACAGTAATACACTGAGACAAAGGAAGTTTATATGCTGTTTACATTATCACAGTAATCTGCCGGTCTTTTTTTGGCAAATGAAGGAAAAGAAAGTGTGGCTATTATTAGTAATTACACTACTTATAGTAATTTTAAACACTTACTAATATTAAATTCATGCAAAAGTGTTAAATAATGACTGAGCAACTTAAATCCTTTTCTTTCCAAGGGCAAAATAGCTGTATTAATATTAACGAAGCCACAAAATACAAGTTAACTGACAGCATTTTTGCAGTTGCTGTGTTTTATTACTGAAACTATATTATATTTTCATGTCTGAACGTAAAAAAATGAATAAAACTATCACAAACTGCTCTTTGTTGTAAGTGACATGCCTTTTCTTTATGATGCATGCTTTGCCATAAAAAGGGAGTGCTTAATGCATTTCTGTTGGGAGATGCCTATTTATTCTGACAAACCGATCAGCCTCCGGGGTGTTCTTTTGCCACAGAACTGATTTTACATCTCATCCATTATCTAATAAGATGTGAAAAGAGTATCCTGTCTCACGAAAAAAAAAATCAGGCTTTGTTGCATTACAAGGATGTGGCAGGCTCACTCACAGACTTACTTCAGGATATACAATTGTTAGTGAAAGGCCCAGTTATACACTCATGCATGTTTCCAGTACAGCAAGCCTATGGGAAAAACATCGGTAACATTGGTCCTGAGGATTTTTTATTTTAAAGGTAAGTATAAAATGTGGCCTCTACAATGAGAAAACACATTTCACATCTTTAAATAATACGGCATGAGTTTATGAATGTTATTACTATAATAAATAGCAATGCCACATCAACTACATTGTGAAGCAGCCAGAATGTTTTTACAAAATATATGCCCTGGGGACTTTTTTCTTCTTCAATAATTCCCCCTTTTTCAATGTTTATGAAAAGTTTAAAATTGCACTTGCACAGGAAAAGTGAGAGACACTGGAGTGAGGAAAGCAAGCCGAGGCATTGTGTGATAAACTAGTGATAAAGCAAGTGTATACAAAACCCTTTCAGACAAATGTTTTCAGCCAGATGTGTTCATAAGGAAATAGAGTCACGCAGGAAAAAGAAAATAGGACACACAGTAGGAAATAGTTAAACTTGGCCATAAACTGAATTGCATGTCTTTGAGATATTAGGTAACCAGACAGAGAGTACCTCTCTATGTGTGTTAGAGCAGCGTTCAACACGGCTGAAACTTTTGACCACTAATGCAATGCAAATTGTTGTTGTATTTAAATGATGCTCTATTACAATAATGCAGCCTCTCATACAACATACCTTGCAAAAAGGGCCTCCGTTGTTAAGCTGTTTGCTAACAAGCGCAAGTGAATTAACAAATCAGTGTTAGTTGAAGCAAAATAAAACATTTTAAATCATTGACAAAATAGTGGAGAAAAGTGACAAGGAAGCAAACAAGTGATTAGGTTTGATACCTCTGTAAGTTAGAACACTCACTCTACTCCTCTGCTCCAAATTTCCTGGACTTTCTGAATAACAAGATCAATCCTTTTGGACCTGCACAATGCTTCTTTTCATAAAAATGCAGGGGTTTTAACATGACAATGAAATATGATTTTCAGTGATTCTTAGAAAAGTGACAATACAGCTTGAAAGAGTTCAAAATGAAATGGCAAAAGCTGGAATTTGTGGCAGACAAATGTTCTAGTGTCATGTCCTCCTGATATCCTTTATCCATTACATGTGAATGCAGCTCCGTACCTAAAAATCAAGGCTGTTTTATTAGTCTTGCTTATAATGCCAGTCAGAATGGCTTACCGCCGACAGATCTTTCAGAGTCTGGAGTTGCATCAAGACAGCACAGCTTTAAAACAGCATAAGAGACCCCTATTTTACATTATTGACTTTTCCCCTTACCTGCAAGGACACAGAATTTAATGCAGCTAATGTCAAAGATTTTGACACATGTCAAGACAGATATCTTCATTTTAAAGTTTAAAAAAAAGAGCATCAAACTTGATACACATGAACGAGTTTAGGTGGCAGAGGCAGCTCAGACTGAGGTAGGGACAATTGTTTCACTCATCTACAAAAGAGATGACTTTTGAATGAAGCCTTATGTGAAGAACAATGTAATTTAAGGAAGATGAAACCAAAACAACTGCTAGAAAGGCAATAAGGGTCTAGAGGTAGTCCCTTAAAACCCACGTTAACTAACCTATCACTGTGGGTTTTCTATGGATTTTTTACAACCATGCTATAAAAGTCCACAACAAGGATATAATTTTCTAGAAAATGGTATTTCATATGACCTATATAAAGTGATCATCCTCTAGTAAAATCAGCAATAGTTTTCCATAGAGAATGCATGTGATTCAAAACTATGAATAGACTATTTCCATTAGTAAACACTATAAAGCCGAACTGCTTGTTTCAGTCAGCACCCTTCTTCTATAAACAGATTTCACTGTAGGAGAAACACACCCAGAAGTATCTTGTATGACTTTATGTCCCTAAATGGACCATGCAGCAAAATCTCATTTTTAATAACGGCATTTATGTTCCTTCACCAATGAAATGTATAATAATAACAGCAAAATTTTTGTGTTAATGATCAGAGTGTATAATAAGATGCACAATTAGGAGGATTATGGGAATTTAATGGGATAAGAAGGGCAAGAGATCATCTGCTGTATGAGTCTTCATGATTGTAACCTGCTGTCTATATCCCTAATGTGTTTTTATGACTTGTGTGTTTTCGTTTGTTTTCCAGTTTGTGTTCTGCCGTGAATGTAAAGAAGAATACCATGAAGGGGAATGCAGCGCTCTCCTCAGCACGCAGGGAGCCATGGCCCAGAAGGTAGGGATCCCACAACTCATTACATCCTGATTATTATCCCTGGCCCAGCTAGAGCAACATTTGTCAAATGGGTCCTAATTATAATCCTAAGTAAAAGCAATTATGTTCATGCTGAATTACTCCAGCAGTTGGAGTTGCCGAATTGGCTTTGCAGTGGATTTCGGTCGCTTTGATTGATAGAGTAGCTGAGTTCTGTCAGGAACACATAGGGCTCTGCCATCAGTTGCTAAAGAAAAGGCCTTCCCGAAGGGATTTTGGGGTTGTCTCTATTCAGTGTGAACACTTTTGAAAGGCTTTCTGTAGTCTTGCTGCCTTTCAGCTTATTTTCACTGCACCCGTCAGGAAATCATGTGGGTTTGGACTGAACAGCAGGGGTTTTATACAGCCTATGCAGAAAATGCTGTTGATAATTTATGTTTAACTTAGAGAAATAAAAAATGGATTGCCTAGGCTGGAAGCTGTTAGATGATAATTATTCTAGGCTGGTCTATAATTTTGTAGCTACTGTAGCTCTAGACCTGGACAGGAAATAGTTTTTCTCCCCTGGCATTTCTCTTTGTTTGAGATTCAAGTTTCCCTGCTCTTCATGGCAAATAAATCACATTCTCCCCAATTTAAAAAAAAAAAAAAAAAAAAAAGAGAGAGAGAGAGAAAGAGAAAGTCAGAAGAACAGAAGAGACAGTCCCTAAATACCTCACAGCTTGATGCCCAGGGTGCTCTCCGAGGAAGCAGAAAACTAATATTCAGAAACTCAGACCCTGAGCTCCCACACAGTCCAACATGGCAGATGCAGGACCGTGGGCAGGTGCTGATGGGAACTTGTGGCCGGCCAGCTCTCAGCGAGGTATGCCCAGCTGCTGTCAGTCCCCGCAGGCAGGCTCTGTCTGAGGCTGGCTTTTGGGGCCTCTCATTTGAACATAGTGACTGGGAGGGAGCTGAAGGCTTACTGGGAACCTTTGCCATGTGAGACAGGTCATTTCCCATACTTTGGCACTGGGAAGGTCCCAGACTGGACTCAGCAACAGGTGGGAACTGGATTCCAGATCTGGGTTCAGGAATGCACAGATCAGGATCAAAGGCAGACAGACAGAGTCCTCCTTGGACAGCGGCCATCAAAGGAAGAACCCTGACCCTTTGATCCCTCAGCTTTTACACTGAGCATGAGGTAGATGGGATGGAATACCCTGTGGGTCAGTTTTGGGTCACCTGTCCTGTCTGCTCCTCCCCGCAGGTGGGACCCCACTATGCTTTTCCGCTCCTGACCCTCCAACGAGGCACACAGCAAAGTGAGCTGCCCTTGGGTGTTACAGCAATAAGTATAAGCAAGAGACTTTCTGCATACCATTCCTGGGCATAAATTAGAAACAATCAGGTCTTGTCTTTCTGTGAGTGAACAGTGTCTGAACAATATGCTGTTCATTTCAGAGAGTTCAGTTAGTTAGAAGAGGCTTAGCTGCAAAGTAAAATTACTGAACAGAAAATTAGTTGTTTTACCCCAAACCAGGACATCTATGACTTGTGTCTATCAAAGGCAGACAGACAGAGTCCTCCTCGGACAGCGGCCATCAAAGGAAAAGCCCTGACCCTTTGATCCCTCAGCTTTTACACTGAGCATGAGGCAGATGGGATGGAATACCCTGTGGGTCAGTTTTGGGTCACCTGTCCTGTCTGTTCCTCCTGTCTGCAGGTGGGACCCCTCTATGCTTTTCCGCTCCTGACCCTCCAACGAGGCACACAGCAAAGTGAGCTGCCCTTGGGTGTTACAGCAATAAGTATAAGCAAGAGACTTTCTGCATACCATTCCTGGGCATAAATTAGAAACAATCAGGTCTTGTCTTTCTGTGAGTGAACAGTGTCTGAACAATATGCTGTTCATTTCAGAGAGTTCAGTTAGTTAGAAGAGGCTTAGCTGCAAAGTAAAATTACTGAACAGAAAATTAGTTGTTTTACCCCAAACCAGGACATCTATGACTTGTGTCTTGTCTTTAACCTTTCTTAGTGAAGCTCATCTAATTTCTAAAAAGAATTAGCACTCTTTGAGACAGAATTAAACGGCCTGTATCCTAGCAGTCAATCAGGGTATCTACCTCTGGTGCCCTGGAACATGTGTACTGTATGAGACCCAAAATCCATCTGCTTTCCCAGCCTCTAGTGATTTGTGATTCAGATGTGGTATTTTGTTTTTAGCTGCTATCAGCAAAATTTTATTCCATAAATCTGTGCAACACCCTTTTTTGAAGCCATATATATATATATAAGATTTGCAGCTTGACTACCCTCTATGAAGAACAATATCCTTTTGTTTGCAGTAGCCTTAAAACAGTCTTCCAGCTTCCATTCACATTTATGTGAAAACAAAACAACTTCAACAGAGACATCAAGAGATACTTAAAGCATCCAGTAGCCTAGTAAAGTAAGAAAACAAGGCTCAGTGTCTTACCTGAATTAAATCAAGCTAGAACTTGAATACATCTCATCATGAACAGTGATTCCTATATCCAAGCTATTTACGCCAAGAGTTTTGCCTAGAGTACTGAAAGTCATCGTGGCACCTTACAAATGACTTCAACAATTTTGGCTCTGTGGAAATTAGAGTTTGTATAATTTCCAGGCCCCAGGGCAGAGATAAAGGTGTGCCAGGGAAAATCAGAATACCATAGGAAGTGGTTTATTTTAAATATTTGCATATTGCATGACCTTCTCCTGATGACAATAGAAGCACTTTGTCCATCTGGTCCAGTATCTCAGCACATGAATTGCACCCAATTAGATCTGTTAACTTAGGAAAGTTGATTACTTCTGCTGTTCCTGTGTAACATGAACATTTTTGCTGTTCCTGAAAAGTTTCCTGTACTCTCAAAGAGCTGTTCCAGAAGAGCCAAGTGATGGTACCAGAATAACTCTTGCAGCTGTGCACATCAGTTCTCCAGTACAGACAAGACCATAGACTACCCGAAATTCATTTAGACTCCAACTTGAGCTGAAGTTAGTTGACTTAGGTCAGCCACCTTTTCCTCCAACTAAGAGAGCTGCACTAATTAAACTTCTCCACAAGGTGGTGATGTGCCACTGAAGGAATGTTTTCCCTCGCTTTCTGTAACCAGGAGTGCAAACTGAGAGGTAGCCAAAACAAGGCAAGCCCAGGTGGTGGTGAGATGTTGGCTTCCTCTGAACAGCATCACTACAAAGCTGTCCTGCATACAACACTCCCCTACGATGCACACAAAATATTCTTGGGGCATATATGGAAAGCAGTGCATGTGCGACTGTTTTCATCTGTCTCTCACTGAGATTAATTTAAACATTTATCCACCTGTGCTTTCAGCCTTTTTGTTCCATTCAGCCCTCCCCTGCTAGGTGCACAATCCTGTGTGTCGGAGTTAACTTGCTATTATTGTACTGCTTGTTGAGGCAGTGAGGAGGATTGTTTTATCTCTGACCATCATCTGTTTCAAGGTAGGAATAACACACTTCCAGGGTTATATTCAGCTCCTGTAGTTTGACTCCCATCTGGACCCTTTCCGTATCATTTGTTTTAGAAACAGATCTTATTGTCACAACTCCTGCCACTTGGATTTCAGGGTAAACCAGACACACTGCCACCAAACTGTTCCTACCCAGAACTGGTGCAGGATACATGGTGTCCGGAAAATATTTTCTATGAGAAAAATGCAGGTTTTACTTTAGCCTCTAGTGGCTACAGTAGTGAAAGGACCTTCCCTTGTCTTCACATATTCTGTGAATGCCTGCACATCTCTGACGTTCCCAGTATGAGAGAAAACACTGTGGGCAGGTTTTAGGCCTAAATTAGCACAACAGAGATGAATGAGGTGGAGCATGAGTGTGAAAGAATTGGAAGAAAAGCCAAAAGGGAGTGTTGTTGTGGAGCAATTGTGTAGCCAGAAGTTGATGGCAATATAGAGAGCAGGAAGAGTTGCAGTGCCACTCAAAGCAACCCTCTTAATGGCCTGTGTGCAAGGACACTGCCAGGGCCATCTGCTCCCTGGGGAGCACACTCCATGGGTCTGCTGGAGTAGGGCCTGGCACCTCTCTGAGGACAGGGATGGGTCAAAATTGTGGAAGGTGGGCCCACAGACGGGCTGTGGGGAGCTGGAGACTGGCCCTGCTGCAGTGCCACTGGGGCAGGGGCTGATGGCCCCAGGGGCTGACATGGGATCCTGGGCCATGAGCAGGGTGGGGGGATTCCCAGGGGACTGGGCTAGGACAGCAAGGTCTGGTGGTGCCCTCAGAGCCTGACACCAATTTGGGAAGCCTTGGAGAAGGAAATCCTTCAGAAAGAGAGGTAGAGCCTGATACAGAGGCATTCAAGTGTCCATGAAAGCCAAGAGTTGATGGGAGTGACTGTGACCCGTCAGAGATACAGTGGAAGCGCCAGAAACAGGAGAAGGAAGAGTGAAGAAAGGGAATAAGCATGGGAGATGACATGGAACAACTATGAGGGTCCGGGAAGCAGAAATGGTGGCGGCAAAAGGGGCCTGTGCTTGGCCAGATGTCAGCAGGACTAAGGAGGAAGCCTGAGGTCAAGAGGGGGGAGTAGGGCTGGTGGGGCTGTGAAGGGAGGGAGAGCAGCAGGGAAGGGGGAATGGAGTCAGTTGGCAGGAGGAAGGAAGAGGGACAAAGCAGGTGCCATGTGTGGTGTATAAGGCTATTCAAAAAAAAGGGGTTAGAACCTTAGTGGTAAGCTAGAGGGCGTTGCCTGCTGCTTGGGGTAGAAGAGGCGAATTCAGCAGCAGGCATGAAGACAGTAGCCTAGAGTTAAGTACTGATATATCATGATCTTTCAGATCTATGCATAGATATTGCATGGTCCATTGGGTTGGATAAAAATGTTCTCTTTCTACTGAAATGTCCATTTTGAGCCCTGATTGTACGTTATGCATTTGACACACAAATCAGGACTGCTGGAGCGTGTTCAGAGGAGGGCCATGAGGATGATCCAAGGGCTGGAGCACCACTCCTATGGGGAGAGGCTGAAACAGTTGGGGCTGTTCAGCCTGGAGAAGAGAAGGCTCCGGGGAGATCCTATTGCGGCCTTCCAGTACCTAAAGGGGGCCTACAGGAGAGCTGGAGAAGGACTTTACTAGGGCATTTAGTGATAGGACAAGTGGGAATGGCTTTAAAGTGGAAGAGGGCAGGTTTAGATTAAACATTAGGAAGTTTTTCACTTTGAGGGTGGTAAGGTCCTGGAAGAGGTTGCCTAGAGAAGCTGTTGAGGCCCCATCCCTGGAGGTGTTCAAGGCCAGGCTGGACATGGCCTTGGGCAACCTGGTATAGTCAGAGGTGTCCCTGCCCATGGCAGGGGGGGTGTAACTCGGGGATCTTCCAGGTCCTTTCCAACCTAAACCATTCAATGATTCTATGATTTACTGGTGTAGGGCTGATTATTTCCCATCTTAGTGTGTAAGTTACATAATTTCAGGGAAAATAAAATGCATCTGTGGCAACTATAGTTGAGAAGCTTTCTTTTAAAACCATTGCAGCCTCTTGGACATGTTTGAAGTTTGGGATGAGAGAAGTAATCACATTTGATGGATTAAAAGGCACAGCGTGCATGATGGTATCAATGACACAGTAAAGGTGACTCCAGCCAGATTTAGGTTTAGAATTAACCGCATAGAACCTGCTACATACACCACAAAACCAAGCTTCCTGGCTCCTTTTAACCTCGCCCATAGACAGCCTGTGCTGATGAGGAATCTAGCCATAAGCCAGCTTCGTCTGTAAGTCCTCAGCTTCAAATTAGCCTAGCACAAAACCTTTCTAGACAGTTTGCTTTTTAGCAGGATAAATAATGCACCTTCTTGCTCACTAGCAACTGAACAGTAAAATGTGACTACATATTAAATTTGAACACGTACAGAGTAGCTCCCAGGACTGTTTTGGTGCTGAGCATGTTGGTAAGACACCTGCAAGGTAAACTGTAATAGCAATAGCAATGACGCCGGTGTAAAAGTCATGCATATGTAAATAAGTGAATAGAATGTGGGGCACACAGACATAAATGTTTGAAAAAAATGACAAAAATTGGATGAAATGGGTTATAAAAAGGTATATTTTAGAGATGGTTCTATGGACACTATTAACCCTAGGCCAGCAACAGCTGTAAACCTTAGCCTAGATAAAATGTCCGTGGTGGCTGAAGTTTTAAAGCTTGCCCAGTGTTCTCTTCAGCTCCATGCTCCAACTCAAGCTCCTTAAAAATCCTGTCGGGCCATATCTAGTCTTAGTCTAAGCTTTAATTCCAGCAAGTTCTAGCAAGCCTGGCCCTGCAAACCATGCAATCCAGCAAAATCCATCACTTAACATACATCTTTAGCTGCTGGTGCAGCTAAAAATTGTTACCAATTTCTTGCATGCAGGTTAGAGAACAGATTGTGTGAATTTCCACCACCTTATTACATTGAAAATCTCATTACTTGCTAAAGGTGTTCATTTCAGGCCAGGTTCATTGTATATGCAAAGTAAAGAATTAGTCTTATCAAAGTCTTAGAAAGGTACTCAAAGAACTATTTTTAGTCCATTTACAATAACACTAGGACTTACAGTTCAAATTATATATAGTTAAAATAACAGCTATGCAAACTTTCTGGTAGCACCCATTTCTCTGGTGTTATTTTAACCTTCTACTGCCTCTCTGGGTCCTAGGCTCAATGGCTTCAGTCTGGGATGGGCTGGAATAGTGAGTCCTTTACCAGGAGGAGCATAATGTCAATATTGATGGGTTTTTTTCCTTCCCACTGTATGGTATGCTTGGAGTCACATGTTGGTCAACACGCTCTTTCACTGGTCTGCAAGTTGACATTGGATCTAAATTTACTATCAATGGTGTGTTTTACCTAAGTCAGTTATGTCTTTGTTCTCTCTGTCTCCCAAGACTGTTATTACCCAGCTCTCAAGGCTGCATTTGGGTAACTGACCACTGGAGAGTTGTTCATAGTGCCTGGGCCTCCTGCATCATCCTGTGCCAGCGCTTTCAAGGCCTCTGCAATCATCCCACGCCTTTACTCCTCTGCGTAGCATTTTATTGTAGAGTCAGAGACAGTTCATTCTGCCCATAATACCTACAGTTGTCATTGCTGTCTATTAGTTACAAAAATACATGTAATATTGTTAAACCACACAATTATACAAAATTATACAAAAGCAAAAGCAAAATAGGTAGTAGTTGCCTGGTCATTAGATAATTGCTGTCCCTTGCTAACCCAAATCTCTAGGCAGGCCAGAGAAAGCCTGACGGGTCCTGAGGCCTGTGGTGCTGGCTTGGCACAAAGGCTGTGGCCTTTTACAAGAAATAGCAACAGCATTTTTACTGAGTCACAAAGCTACACGTTCTAAACCTTCACCTACGATCTGTTTCAGTGTAAATTTATTGCTAGTGCTGTAAAACTTTACTTCAGCTTCACTCCAAGCCTGTGGGATGCTGCCTGTCCCAGCTGTAGCCCTAAGCTGGAGGCCTTGGTCACCCAAATCCCAAAGCTTATCCCCAAACCTACCACCTTCAAATCAAACCTCAGCTGTTTGTTGTTTGTCACCCAGTCCTCACTGTACTTGGGTAGCTAATGCAGCATGCAGATAGCAGCTTTGCTTTTCTGCCACTGGCAGTATAAAACATATCCAGAAGCCCTGTCAGCCCAGGAACCCATCAGACCAAACCAAAACTAGTCCAGTGCCTCAGCAGAATCGGTGCAAACCTCCGAGGTATCATTTTTGCCAGACCTGATCCTGTTCATCGGTATATGCCACCTGGGCCCTGACTCCAACCCTAACCATAGTGTCAGGGATCAGACCTAACTCGGGCACGAGCTCTCAGGCAAACAATCAGCTCTGAAGCAGACCCCTTTGATCACTTCCCAGAAATGCTTTTTGCTGCACAGATGTAGAACAAAATCACGCTCAGGTGAGTGCACACATCCAGGAAAGCCGGTCACATCACCTGGCACCCTGCTGAAGGCTTTTGTAATGTAGTTCCTGGAAAAGCTCCCAACTCTCTTGGGCTGCAGGTGGGCCTCCAGCCCATCTTTTCCTCCCATTGCCTCGTGTATGCAGATGTCGAAGTTGCCAGCAGGTGGTGTAAAATATACAGACATTGCTTGCCAGGCTTCCCTTTCCATCCACTGAACAACATCGGTCTAATCTCTTACGCCTGTATATCCACCCCCAGGCAGGCATGTAGGGTTGTGAAGCCTGGGCTCTGTGTAGGTGGCAGTTTGCTGTAATGATGCAGCAGAACATCATTAGTGGCCCACTGTGAGCACAAGATACTTCAGAATTTGGTTTTAATGTGGAATTCCCCCCAAATAAAGGTGCTTTCAAAATATCCTTAGCTGAATTATTTTAACGCTAAGATGTGAAATATTTGGCTAATGCTTCATGAAAATCAGGCTTGGTGTTTCTTAAAATATTGCTGTGGAATTGAAAAACTATGCAATGTGCATATTAAATTGTAACAGGAAGACATAATGCTGACAATATTATGGAATTGCATACATCTCCAGACTTACTGTATGAAGGAAACAGCAAGCTCCTTTCTTGCTTGGACCTTCAGTGAAGGGGGAATTGTTAGGGAAAACATATATCGGACTCTACAGCTATATGACCTTCTGAATCAGTTCTTGGTTATTGGTGGTTTGTGTTTATGGTCTAAATATTGCAAATATCACCTTCAGAATTGTTCCTTCACTATTTCAGCAAACTTTGCTTACTGCTTTTAGAACAGTAGAAAACAGAAGGTGATGTATTTGAAATGATGAACTACAGGCAAGAGTTAAAATGAGAAACACACAGCATTTCTATGGAAACTTCTTTCTCTACTCGAAAGAGGGGGAAAGATAATCAAAATGATAAATAGTAAATGCTGACCACAAAAAACATGAATTGCTTCATAGAATCATAGAATTATTTCACTGCATTTTAGTGAAAGAAAAAGCTACTGAAGAGGTTGATCATAAATAACATCTTTCTATGAGTCCTGAGTCACAAAACAAAATGTGGAACATCTATTATTAGACCATTGATTTTTTTTTCATCAGATAAATTTAAAAAGTTAAATAAAACACGGCTGCACAAAAAATGGCACACCTAGCTTGATTTCCAAATTCCAATCTTAAACAATTGGAAAAGAAACTGAGGTTCAGGTGTTTAGTAGCTGTTATATTCACAATGTGAAGCACAGGACATTTCAACCCACAGATGCCTAATTAAAGGAGCAAGAAAAATAACTATAACCAGGAAATGTCCTGTAAAATTAATCTTTATATTATAAATAAAGATGCACCAGAGGAAATCTGAGAATAGGTCTTAACTTTCTGTCTAATGAGAAATAGATGGGAACTATAGTGAGTGAATTTTAGCTTTCCTATTTTGGGCAGCAATAAAGTAAAAAGATGTGACAGGCTGCTTTTGTTTATGAGGTTAAGCTGACAGTCATTTGCAGCTGTGTTCCTGCATCCAGGAGAAGGCATGTTCTTGGAAACTCGTGGAAAACAGTTATACAAGAATGACCTGCATTAGATTAGATTTTCTGCTTTAGAGCAGCGTAAATTCAATATTCACCAGCTACCTGAACTTAATTCATGCTCATATGATCGGCCCCAACATGCAGAGTAAGAACCTTGATGTGCAGTCTCACTGAGCCAGAGTGCTCTGATTTTATTTAGTGAACATCTCTTTCATCTTGTATTAGACACAATACCCTGTATATATCACTTTGATTTTAGCTAGTTGCTGTCATCACAAAGCAGCTCTTTTTTTAACGGCAGAATTCCCTAGGCACACCAGACAAATTGGCTCACACAGAGCTGCTTCACATGAATTTAACTGGATCACTGTGGTACGGAGACCTCTATTTTTCCTGTGCATGAAACATATTCCCATTGATGGATATCTTTCCTGTTCCTTATCTGTGGCCATATTTTAGTGTTTTGATTAGTCCAAATCTTTGTCTAGACTAGAACACTAGTCCCATAGCTATGCACACCTGTCTTTGTGAGATTTTGACTCTTAGATGACTCAAATAATGCATGGTTTTCCAAAGCCCCTCTCTAGCCTACCTAGTGCCCTAGACATCTGCTATTTTTTCTCCCACAACTGAAGTAAGACACCACTAAACATGACAGGAGGTTAATTCATGTGAACATGGTCATAAAACAGCCCAGTAGAAGCTGTGAAAACAAAAGAAATTTAAGTTGAATTGTCACCATCCCTTGTAGATCAGGCTTCAACAGATGAGGCTGCTTTTGCTTAGAGCTCTAGCCCGAAATAATTAGTGGGCTGTGTTAATCTAAATGTTATGGTGGGTTGAACATTGCTTTGTATACAATGAATTACTCTTTGTCTTCCTTTCAAATGCTTTCAAATATCCATAGTTGTTCTCACATTCATGCTGGAAAATGAGTAATAGTTTCTGTTTTGAGACATCTAAGCCTTTTTAAAATGCTATATTTCACATAAAGTCATAATTTTACATATTCCTTTTTTTAAAATTTTTCTTTTCCAAGGAAAATTAACTTAAAAACAAGCATTTCTGATCAAAAGAAGTATTTCTGATTTAAAGGAAGCTGCACTAGGATACATTTTTTAAAGTTACACAACTAGCCTTTTTGCTTATCAGAAAGGAATTAAGCACCAAAAGCAAACAAGCAGGAGTCCAGAAATTGTGATCACTAAAGCTAAGCATAACATAATGTTAACAGCTTCACATTCTATTCTGAATCAAGCTTCATATTCTATTCTGAATCGAGGGTCTTCATTGTTCAGATGTTGTCTATGCTATGCAAAATGAGCAGGATCATAAAAGAAGTGTGCTTCCAGAAAACGGTGTATATAAAGTGGTAGATGTCAGAATTTAATATTATATATCTAATACTTCCAGTATTATGAAAAAGAAGTTTTGCGATAAATGTTTTTAATCTGGATGGTACTGCTTAGTTGCTGACTATGAACACATACTTTGATTACTTTATGTAGTTCTACCAACAAGTCAATGTGTGCCCTGTTACCTGAAAGAGATGCTGCTTTAAGAAGGACACTTTATTTCTGTTTCAAGATGCTTTCTGTCTCTGTAGGACTTTTTCCAGTACTGCCTGATATTGATTAACTGCATAAAAAGCTTTCCATGTACATGTTCTTGCATTGCGGTATGGTGCTCAGCAGTCTCTGTGGTCTCTTTATCCCTGTTAGTTTTTCCAAAGGACTCAGCATAGAAAGAGAATAGAAGTAAATCCACGTCCTTCAGTGTGACCCAGAGATAACAAGACAGACGTTTTCCCCTATCTCACTAAGGGAATATTGCAGAGGCGAGGCTGAAAAATGCTTGCAACAGCTTATTGTAGCTTCCTGTTATTTATGGGTATTCATTCCTGATCATAATGTGCAGCACAGTTTAGAATCAAAAAAAATTATTAATAAAGTGGCATGGATGGAATCTAGTAGCTTTTCACTAGTGCTGGAACAAATATTTTGTAGTAATTGAGGAACTAGAGCATATTGTGTGGGGTCAGCATCACAAGTGATCAGTCTCCTGTCCTCCGCGAACTGACACGTGATGCACACCTGGAGCATCTCTGAACTTCCTATCCAACACTAGGCAGGCCAAATAAAGTGAGAGCTGCCTCTGCTTGGTAGACCTTGCTCTATTACCCAGGCCATTGTCAAGGAGATTAGGTTTGCTAGCTTAGGATGAAAGAACATGATTTAAATAGACACTGGTAATGGAGAACTGCCATACACCTACCTTTCCTTTATTGTTTGAGGGAAAAATGCAGATAAATATATGTGTGCTTGCATTCATTGTGTGTGGAGCACTAAATAAAGCACATGAACACTGGAGACTCATAGATCAGTATGGTATGATTTCTTTACTGAATTGGATGGACTCCATCATTGTGCCATTTCTCTGCATTTGCTTCCTGCAAGAGGAAGTTCTTAACTTGGGATTGAGCAAGACTGGGCATAGGAGGGATGTTTCAGCTCTAAAGGGCTGAAAATATCATGCTGCTGCATCTATTTCATGCTAGAATTTTTGCAATGGAAAATATTAATATAATAATTCTGTTAATACTGCTGTTTTCAGCAATTTGTTCCTTCTCAGTGAACTGCATATGTATAGTTTGAAGTTGTATATTTTAGTTATTCCTAAACTCTCCCAAGTTTTTATGTGTTTTCAGAACTAAGATTAAGTATCTTTATACAAATCAAATTAGCCATTTGGCATGTGAAATTTTGCCTTGGTGTCATTAGGGCACAACAAAGACATGAAGATGGGGAAAAAGTATCTTTCCGAGTACTGAACCACACAGTTTGGATTTGGACCATTTGGGAAAAACAGAGCCACTGTGAAGCCCTTCTGGGTTGGCTACAAAAATTAAAAATACATCTGGTTGTCTCATGTAGCTAATATTCTGAAAAGAATAGCAATGTTTGTCACTGCTATAGTGATTTTCATCTTGCATCATCTGTATGGATGTTAAGTAATTAATTCCAATTACAATGAGATGACATTAATATCTTCCTTCGGGCACTAGGCAAACTGAGGCCCAGGTCTAGTGTTCCCCACTCTCCCCGTTTTCTGTTCAGGCCTCTCTGAGTTAGCTCAGCTTGCTTGCTAAAGTCATCCTTCCTTAGAGATCAAGGTGTTGAAAGATCAATACCAGATTATGTTCTTTGCTATTAGCCTGAGCAGCTTTTTCTATTTCCCAGAATTTACTAATGTGCCGTTGTATAGAGGTCATCCCTCTGCTGAATTGCTGAATAATCCAGCAGGGTGCAGGGCCGAGTTCCCTCTCCAGAAGCAGAGAGCCAAAAGTAAAAGTCACTTTTAGGATACAGCTGAGAAGACTTTGTTCACTTGCATCACATCTACATGAAAAATACTAGCAAATTGGAGAATATTAACCGAGGAGCAACAAAAGGGATTAGAGGGCTGACGAGACTAATGTAGGCAGTAGAATAAAAGAAATAATACCATACACAGATTTTTGAGGTTTTCTGATTTTAAAAAACGTGTTGGTTTTTTTTTTTTAAATGCATGTTGAAATGGCCAACAGATGAGCTGGAAACAAGTTCTGGCAGAGGTTGCTCTTTGTTATTCCTTTTTAACTCGGGTGACTTCAGCCAAAAAATAAAATCTAGGTCTTACTCACTGACACTGCAACTACTCACAGGTTTTATCAGTAGTAGCTGGGCAGTAATCAAGAGGAGTTATGATTATGTTGCATGTTTAGAAGTTGAGCCAATTTCCTTTTTCTGTCTTATTAGAAATACATATATTAAAAAAAAATCCATGTAAATAAATATTGAAAGACTATCCACATAACAGCCTACAAGTATTTAGAAAGTATACACAAAGAAGTTATGGGACTTTACAAACTATATAATTTCATTTATGCTTGTAATTTTCCCACATGCTTGAAAAAACCCACATTATGAATGGAGAGAGCAGAACTTCAAGGCTGGAATCTACATTCATTGTTTACAGTCACTATTCACATAGCTGCCAACCTCACGTGACAGAAATGACCCAAGGCATTGCCATCCCTTTTGTCCTTGTACTGTCATTTTAGGTAGAAAATTGCCAAGTAGGACACTTGTGTAGATTATGTAATTTTGTCCCAGTCATAAATAGGACAAATACAGAACTCCCTTTTAAAACACTCTTCATGATGACTTTTTCCATCTGTGTCATTCTATCTGGGGAGCTACTTGCTTTCATTGTTCATTGGGTGTTTTTTTTTACTTTTTCTCCAAAATTTTTGTGTTTCTTCTTTGTGCCCCTTAAGGTCTCTTAAATTTATATAGACTTATGATTGATTGAAATCTAGACCTTCAAAACAAAGGAGTACGCTTTATTATGAAAACATTTTCATTCCAGGGACCCCACCATTCTGCATTATCATGTTGCATTGCCTTGGTGTTTTTGCTTTTCTTGTAAGAAGGGCTTTAATCCCCGAAGCAGAATCAAACCTACTATTAAAAATAGTGTGGTGAGCAGGACTAGGGAAGTGATAGTTCCCCTGTACTCAGCACTGGTGAGGCCACACTTCGAGTACTGTGTTCAGTTCTGAGCCCCTCACTATAGGAGGGACATTGAGGTACTGGAGAGTGTTCAGAGGAGGGCAACAAAGCTGGTGAGGGGTCTAGAGCACAAGTGTTATGAGGAGCAGCTGAGGGAACTGGGGTTGTTTAGCCTGGAGAAAAGGATGATGAGGGGACACCTGATGGCTCTCTACAACTACCTGAAAGGAGGTTGTAGTGAGCTGTGGGTCAGTCTCTTCTCCCAAGTTAAAGGCAATGGAAAAAGAAAAGATGGCCTCAAGTTGCGCCCGGGGAGGTTTAGATTGGGTATTAGAAAAAGTTTCTTGACTGAAAGGGTTGCCAAGCAATGGAACAGGCTGCCCAAGGAAGTGGTTAAGTCACCGTCCCCGGAGGTATTTAAAAGATGTATAGATGTGGTGTTTAGGGACATTGTTAAGGGGTAACTTGGCAGTGCTAGGGTAACGATTGGACTCGATGATCTTAAAGGTCTCTTCCAACCAAAATGATTCTATGATTCTAACATGTCACATCTCAGCCATGTTCATTTGACTTCTGCTTCGCCTTGCCTTTTGCTTTATCTGTCTTTGTGCATTTGCAGCATGGCTTGATGCCCCCTGTGTCTTCCTGCCAGAGCTTTGCTTGCCACTCAGGGCAGGGAGCAGCGGGGAGGACACAGACTGAGCTGCAGCTGGATGTAGGAAGAACCCCCAGGATGGCACATGCTTGAGCTGCTGCAGCTGCCCCTACCATCCCACAGCCCAGGATCTAACCCAATACACATGTTGCGCACACTGGGAGAAAATAAGTTTGCATTTTGAAGCAAAAATTGTGCGTCTCTCACAAAGTCCAACCTACCTGGCCTTGCAGTCATTCCTGTCTGTTTCTTGTGGGCAAATAGTTACGACTTCAGTGTAGACATCATGTCCCAATGCAGCCTTTCAGTATTGTGCCCACAGGTGGTTTTTCTCTCTCTTTGCAGGGTTATGTAGTTGATGAACGTGCAGCCATGCAAGCTCGATGGGAAGAGGCATCTAGAGAAACAATAAAGAAGACAACCAAGCCATGCCCCAGCTGCAATATTCCAGTAGAAAAAAATGGTAAATGTATTATTGATCTCATACTGAACTGTCTTTTAAAAGTCATTTTACAATATAAATGTATGGATGTGCACGTATACATTTATTCCAAGAGACGGAGAGCACACAGAGCTTAAATCTTCCCTCTGACGCTTTATCTAAATTATTTTGACATCACTAAATGTTAATCACTTAGTTCTAAAGTCACTAATTAAGCCTCATGAAATGCCAGGCCATTATATAGACAGGGAAAATGAGGCATAGAAAGACACTGGATATAGCATTCATATGACTGAATGTTCAGCTAGTTGTCTAGATTTTCCATTGTCACTGGAAAAAACAGACATTTGTAGGGCAAAACTCATCTTATCATGAATCAGAACACGTGTCTAATGTAGGCCAGAAGAATCGCACCTAAAAGTGGGCTGTGGAAAATTATTCCTACTGTAGATGTCTATACCATATATAGCTGAATTTAGATGAGGTTGATCTCAACCCAGTGACATGCCCACAGCAGAAGAGCAAGTCAGGGGAAGAAACATAAGTCCAGACAAACTGGTTGCTCTAATCAATGTTTACCATGTAGGAAGAAAAGTAATCTGCTGGCACTGGAGTGGTTAAAATGGGGAACAGGAGCAGTAAATAGGCTATACCCTATAGGTTCATGCTGTTCCAAGGTTTAATTGTGTTTATGTTAATTCATCAAAATATATTAAAATGATTGCCTAAATATTATATGAATATTAAGTGTAGAGGATGCTTCTCAGTTTTGTGGCAGCACTTATTCCCATCAGACGCTGAAAACACCAGATAAGACACTGTAAACTGCAAGAGAACACTTCAAGCAGTGATACCGTAGAAATATTACTGAGGAAGAAATAGGACAAAATCCTGAAATCTGGGGTTTGATGAAAGAAAAGAAGGCAGTTGGCAGATGGAAAGTGGGAGATTTCTTCAAGCACAAGAAGCAGAAGGAAAGAAAGCATGAATTCAAGAGTGGGAAGGTGAGACAAGATTTGGCAAAGTGTAGAAAGCAAGGTAGGCAGGAGAAGAGACATAACAGAGGGATAGGTCAAAAAAATTATTTACAGACTTGTAAAACAGGCTGGAAACCAGAAGTTTGAACTCGATTAGAAATAGACAAAGAATAATCATGATTATTCATACTTAACAGTTTGTGCATAGCCAAATAAAAAAAACCAAACTGCTGGCCAGGCTTGAAGCAGTGCTAGGACCTTCACTTTCTCTTAGACTCTGCTAGAGAATCTTTACTGTTAAATTACAGGCAGTTGTCACTTGTCACAAAAAGGATATCCCTATATGACACCATTTACACAACTCCCACTAACGTTTAGGGAAGTTGCTTGTACAAATCCCCACTATATCAAAAAGGAAATAAAGGCCATTATACTTTTGAACTTTGAAAGAAGATATTTATTGGAAATGGATAATAAGCAGGAAAAGACCTTTCCACGCTTATTGCATGTTCTGACCCATGTCAGAACAGTGAGTCATAATGCAAAATGCCAAAGCCAGGGCAGCAGGCTAGAAGTGTTTCAACACACTGGAATTGGCTGACTGCGCTGCCATTCAGAGGGACATCAACAGGCTGGGAAGTGGGCTGAGAGAAACCTCATGAAGTTCAACAAAGGGAAATGCACCAGTACAGGATGGGGGCCAGCCTGATGAAAAGGACCTGAATGTCCTGGTGCACTACAAATTGAACATGAGCTAGCAACATGCCCTTGCAGCAAAGTTGGTAAACAGCATCCTGGGTTGCATTAGGAAGAGCATCACCAGCAGGTCGAGGGAGATGAGCTTTCCCTTCTGCTCGGCACTGGTGAGACACATCTAGAGTGGCAGGTCCACTTCTGGGCTTCCCTGTAGAAGAGGGAAATGGACTGCAACAAATCCAGTGAAGGGCTACAAAGACGATAAAAGTACTGCTTAAATAAACACCTGATGGTGGGAGCAAAGAAGACAGAGCCAAACTCTTCCCAGTGGTGCCCACTGAAGGGACAGAAGGCAACGGGCACAAACTGGAACACAAGAAATCCCATTTAAACACAAACAAACACTTTTTACGGTGTGGGTGTTGAAGACTCGAACAGGTTGCCCAGAAAGAGCCTCCATTGTAGGATACATTCAAAACCCAACTGGACGCAACCTTGAGCACCCTACTTTAGACGACCCTGCTTTGAGCAGTGGGGTTTGGACTGGATGATCTCCAAAGGCACTTTCCCACCTCAGTGATTCTGTGAATTAAAGCGTGAAGCTTAAAAAGTGCAGTGCTTGCTTTCTTCTCTGGTCATGGGTACTGCACGTGACAGCTTCTAGGCTGACATTAGTAAACGGAAAGGCGCACTTCACTTCTGCCTTAGTACAGCTGATGTCAAGAAGCTGACAACTGTACACTGAAGTCTGCCAACAGTCCTCATTCGGGAGGAGTACAATGACTCCACACAAGAGAATAATTCTGCCTTCCCTCCCCAAATGCTTCTGTGAACACTGTCTTTTACAAGGGACGGTGGCAATGCCGTAACTTTTCTATAATAGCCTATATTTCTCTATGTCAATAACTTTTCTATAATAGCCTGTATAGCTATAGGCATCGTAGAATACTTTTCTGTAGTAGCCGAAGTGAAAGAGCAAAAAAATTTCCCACAGCTCAGTTCCCAGTCTGAGCGAGTTTAAACACACATCCACATCTCTCAGAGGACTGCTGTACTCACAAAGCTGTAGGCCGCATTGCCTGAGGCACCCTCCACTCTGACTGCTGCTCTCAGCTGCCGTGTAGCAGAAAATAACATGATTTATGTAGCTTAGCAGGTAGAGCACATGTTTGACAGAGGGTGCCTATTGGGGTTTGTGTCCTGCGCCAGGACTGAGGTGCATTTTACCCAGTGATGGCTTAATACAAATCGTAAGAGAGGATTGGATCTAAACCTTAAGTAAAGTATAACACGGAGGCTGGCTGTTGGTATGCTTACATTTAAATAAGATAAAAATATCTGGCAAATTGCATCTCTTACACAAAGAAATATACTGGCAAATAGACCTTGCCATCACAGCTAGTTTTCTCTCTCTGTCAGATTGAAGCAGGCAGGCCTGTTTTAACAAACCAGTTCTTGTGTCTCCTGCTGTTTTTACCTTCTGAGAATCGTTCTGGAGTGGCATTTATAAAAAAGGTAATGTAAGGGTAACAGGTCGTACAGTAGGGAACACATACTCCCTGTACCTCCTATCACCGTCTGGAGTCAAACCAAGATGACATTTCAGCATTTCTTTGTACTGCATGCTTTTCTTTCAGTTGAATTATACAAGAGATCTCTTTGTGTGGTAAGCAACATAATTTCCATTTGAAGTGTATTTCTGTAATGACCTTTGACAATGTTAATGTTTTATATATTACAAAGTAAACATTTGATCAAGGTTGCGAGCAGAGAGATTAAAGCTGCTCTCACAGTATGGGCAAGTAAGAAACCCAATACACAGGAAACATTGATGCAATCAAAAGACTGCTTCAGATACTAAGAAGGTCAAATCAACTTAAATTACTAATGTCATTTTGTTATAATCAGCAGTCAGCCACCAAAGTCTGTATCTCCTTATTTATTCTTCTTGCAAATCTCAGTTGCTGTATCCAAACTAAAAAAAATTAATTCAATTTTGTACATCTTCTGGCTCACAGCTGGACTAGGGTAGAGTATCCTCGAGCAGACACCTCCATGACTGCTTCGAGAAGCCACAGACTGTCCTGTCTTTTTTCTATCCCTAGCACAGTCTCTTTTAAATTTCCTCCTACTCCTGCAGTCCCTCAAGTGAAACCAGTACGTTACACCCCAATAAGAGAGGGAGTAGCAGGTTTTGGAAAGCCCAGGAAAAATATTCTTCAGGTTTGTACTTCTCTTTTAATAAGTATTCTATTTGGTTAGTAAATAAATGCCTAAGAAAGTTGATTTTAACACTGTTAATTGTAGATTAACATCTCTAAGTGTTTGCCAAGTACCAAAGCCATTCTGTTGCTGTTTTGCAGGTGGCTGCATGCACATGAAATGTCCTCGCCCTCAGTGCAGATTTGAGTGGTGCTGGAACTGTGGCCTGGAGTGGAACAGGACCTGCATGGGAGATCACTGGTTTGACTAGGGGGCTGAGGCCAGCCCGTGTTGCTGCTAAAGCCTGTTTCCATCTGGGTCAAATTCTGAACTCCTTGCTTAAACAAAATTCCCAGTGGTTTAAGGGACGCGGAGTTCAGAAGTTGGCCCAGTTTGTTGGGTTTTGCTTTCTTGCATATGCAATCATACCAAAATCACATTGGAGTTATGCCAAGGGGTTTTAATCCATTCAGTAAAAAGAGTAATTGTTTTAATGGACAGACCTGCTCATTGTGGTACAAAGAGGGGTAAATTCCACCTTTCTGAACTTGTGCAGTCTGGCAGCATAGAGAGCAGACAGGGTTATCATGAGGAACTTTGACAATTATAGTCAGGAACCCGTAACTCTTACAAGAGAAAGCAGCCTGCATATGTGTGTGTGAGTGCACGAGCATCAAGGGGGTGGAGGATGTTCCCTGCATCAGCTGTTTTTTCTTTGACCACTCCTTTGCTCATTCAGCACATTTTTTTATTTTGAGGCAGTATTTCTTAACAGCTTTTTTGGCAGAGGGAAGACTGTGGCTCTTTGGTGTTTTCTCAGGGTTCCTTCGTAACAGCCTTCCTGTGGGGGTCTTGCTTTCAAACCAAATTCTTGTAGAAACATCCAGCTTTATGCCATATTTATGCTTGTGCATTTGTAACATACAATACGTACTCATTATAGACTTTACCATTGGAAGATTAGCTAAGGATGCATTTTCAGCTCTAACCATGACTGTTGTTGCAGTGGTGACTGGATCTAATTAAGTGTTGTGCAAACTAGACTCACAGGGCTTCATTTTTCTTGTGCTTACAGCAATACTTTGGACATGGCAAAGGGAGGCAGGAGGAGACTTCTCAGGGGTTTTCTCTATCATCATTCTTCTAAATTGAATTAGAATATGGGCATATTTCTGAAAATGCATTCACAGCTCAGTGTGGGGCAGAGGGACATCTTTCATTTTACAATGTTAACACAGTAAGTAAAGCTTACTAGCATTTCCAGGCCTGAACAATCTTACTGTTTGGTGTGCTTTACATTGCTGTCTTATCTGAAATTAAATGGGTACTGTCCATAACCAACATGCCATGTAAGTATTTGCACAATTCAGTTTTGGGAAAAAACGCACAATAAATAAAGTGGTCAAAATTTGAAACTTTCTTTCTTTCTTCATTTGAATACAAAGTAAGCGAGTGCAGAGATGTTGGGTGGGTCATGCATTTCCTTGACTGATTCAAACTCCCAGCTGAGAGTCCAGCCCTTGGATTAAAACATACTACTAGCACAAAATAAATTCCAGGGCCATGGACTTCTTTTATCAAGTTTGAATTAATATTTTGTATGGCATGACTGTAGGGTCCTGAAAATACGGGTGTGCCTCATAACAGTCTGTGCAGAGCAAGAAGCTTGAGGTGTAAAGAAGTCCCAGGCTCACTACAAAAATGTCCAATTGCTAAAAGCAGTGGAGTATTCATCTGTCTCAGCTGGAAGTGATATTAAAAGTTTGAGGAAACAAGGGGAAGAAGGCATGAGGTACCAAAAATGAGAGAGTGAACTGGTAGAATTAAGAAAATGAGAGAGCAAGCAAGTAGCAACGAGAGGACAATGGCCATTTCTTAAAGGCCATTTTCCTTTTTGGCACTGGTGAAGTAAAATATATGCAGAAGTAGCTACATTGAAGTGTAGGGGTGCAATAGAACGCTGCAATGTAGCTTATTTAAGTACATTATCTTAATGGAGATATTTTACTGTGAGCTCTGATTATTTCATGATTTGATTTTCTATACTTGGGTCTATTTTATAATTTATATGGCTTGTTGCCAATGGGCTAGGCAAAAAATCACAATGCTTAATTTTACTTTCATAGTGTGTTACAGGGGAGCTCGTCATTATATTTCATATCTACAAACATTTGGAATAAAAAAAATCTGAAACTCTTTCCCTTTTTTTTTAGCATCTTTCTTATAGAGGAAGAAAAAAGTTGACTGTAAGATAGTTCCACTGAGTTAGAGCCTGCCCTAACAAGTTAATGTTTTAATTTTCACGTGGAAACATGTAATTTATGCTCCTAGATCAAGGCCCATTGAAGTGAATAGACTATAGATCAGCTCCTGTATTATTTTCTGGCCTGGGCAGGGCATGGCAGGCATGAGTTATAAGGCTGGAATAGAAACATCTCTTTCTTGGGAAGAACTTGTCAGAGGATGGGTTTATGAGCGTTCATCTAACACATAAGCAAGGACAGGAAAGGAGAATAAAGAAAAGAGTTCCAGCACTGACTCAAGATTATCCGCTTTTAGAGACTGACTTTATAGGCCCTCGTCACGTGGGGTTTCTTCACAGTCTAGATTTACACCCTGCCAAAAAAAAAAGGTGTATCCTACAGATTTTAATAGAACGTGTCCTGATCTTCTCTGTGTTAATACATATACATCTGTATGCATACATGCACAAAGTTTGAGATTGAACAGGCTGTAAATCTGATTTCTGTTTACAGTGAGTTTCTCATAGTTTCCACAATTTAAAGGGCATGAAAAATCATGACTAATGCTCTGCTGACTCTGTGAGAATTCTGGAATTCCTATAGAGATGTATGAATTGGACCTAAAATTTCCTACACAGATAATTTTTTTTTGCATGGAAAATACTTTTTTTAAAAAATCCAAAACTTTAAAAAAAATATTAATTGATATTGAAACAAAACCAAATAGAACAAATCAAGTATATAAACCAAGTGTCTATTCAGACTGTTCCTCTTATTTTGGCTCTGAAATAGAGTGGAATTCATCTCACCCAACTTTAGCTATCTAGTTCAGTTGGTAGCCTGAGGCTCACGCAGAGACCTGCTGTGCACGTGTATGGCGGGGCCTGCTGACTTTTAAGTACAATTGGTCACAGCTAGAGGCGTGATGGCAACATTCCTGCCAGAGACAGGGTGCAGCTCTTGACAGGACGATCAGGACTGCGGAGCTCCCACACACTCTTGGCTCTGTTGTTGGCATGGGGAGGGGAGTTTTCCTTTCTTTAAAACTTATGAACTGGCATTGCTTGCTAGCGCCGATTAAGTCAGCCTTGGCAAATGCTTCCTCTGGGTGAGCACGCATGCCTCAGGAAGTGGTCTTGGGCAGCCATGGAGGTAACGAAGAGAAACAGGACTCAAGCACGAAACAAAAGGGAAACCAACCTGAGGGCATAAGCAGATGCAAAGTTTTCAAGAGTGTGTGGGTTTTTGTTCTCTACTAGCGATACACTTTGGAAACACTAAAATTCAGCTCTATGTTCTAAGAAGATGATTTATTATGGTGATATAAAGCAAAAAAAGAAAAGAAGGCTGTATCTTTTTACACCTAGGTTTGCCTTTGTTAATTGAATTCTCTTTACCTTGAACCTTCTTCATCTTTCAGATTAAAACAATTACAGACTTGTTCTTGGTCCTACAATCTGGGCTTCTTTTAGTGTGTGTTAAATGGATTAAGTACAGGATGTATGCTGAAATATTCAATAATAATTATCTCTGTAATAATTCAGTTCTATAACAACAATGAAAATCTCTAATATTTAATTTCAGCTGGCAGTGAAATCTGAATACCGAGTAGATTAAGAAGATAATATATAACAGCTTGGCTCCCTCAGGAAAAAGCATATCTCAAAGCTTAGCATAAATAATACTTTGGGAGCCATGACTTTGACTAAAATATCATTTATATGTCTGCCTTATCTCGTCGCAAACTACAAACCAAATAATTTCATTTTAAAATGTACACTTTAAAAAAATTCAGTAAATGGCACTCCAGAAGAAACATTACACCACTGTTGGGAAATAAAAGTCACACTCTCAAAGGACAGCAAGCAGTGGAGTTTGCTTTTTGCATATGAAGAGTAAGGTACCATCTATAGTGCAAACCGATATGGTAACAAAGCATTTTGCCTACAGATCTTGTAGATCACTGTAAACGAAAGTAAAATTAGCATTTGTGGAGGGGAACCTGATGCACTTGGAGGTGAGAGGCCAGATTCCAAAAGATTCTGCTGTCATGGAAGACTGGGAAGAGTTAGCCCTTTATACCCAACTTTCTCACACTTTGAGGTAACAACAACAACGACAACGACGAGTGCTGTGTTCCTCATGTTCACTGTGCTGCTCAAACCACTACACGAGTGAAGCATTGGGTGCACTAAGCTCCATAAGCAACATCTGTAGCAAGGCGTACTGTCAACTCCGAAGACTGGTTAGCCCCATGCTGACTTAATTTATCTGATTCAGTGTTTGACTAGTGTAGTGATAGCTGATCTATAGAAACCCTACACAGAGATGGAGAGCTGCAGTATAGCTCTTACCAACTAGATTTTGTTCGCAGGCAGCAAAATTCTCGTGTTTCCTTCAGTTCCCTTTCAAGCAACAGAAAAGCCTGAAGAGGACCGCACTGGACCAAAGCTGCCAGAAGAAGGACACCCCAATGTCTAATGGTTCCTGATGGTCCTTCACCAACTTCACCCAGATGTACCTGACAGCACAGCACCGACAGTGATTCAGCAAAAAGAAACAAATGTACTACTTTACATTTTATCTGGCTTGATTACAGTTGGTAAGGAAATATTTCTATCTCTAATTGGCAAATTTAGAAAAAACCCTCTCCCTTTTGTTTCAAACATGTTTCTCTACTGATTCTTTTTATGTTTATTTGTGTATGTGTTTGCCCATGTGGTTCCCCTTGTGTATCACCTGCTGATTTCCAGCTGTGGCTCCTCTTCAGATAGTTAATGCTCTAGCAGTTTTCAACTTGATTGTCTAGGAACTACTAGAGTACATGCACTAAGTAGTCCCTTCTCATATTCTGGGTAAGTATGTGCAGACCAGAAAAACATGTAAATGGCTTTAAGCAAGCAGTAAGGTAGGCAAGCTCAGAGAAGCTCATTTAATCATATGGACAATCATATTTAATGTAGTGGTTTGTGTATCTGCAGGAATAGTTTGGATTTTTTTAGAAATCAGGTCATATGCCATTTCATTTTTCTTCATTATTATTAATAGTGCTTTTTTCTTTGCTTTTAATTTGTTTTTCTTGTCTGTGTCTCCATTTTTCTGAATAATGGAGTAATGGTTCTATGCCAGTAGATAAAATATGCAGCAAGACATCACCTGTTACATTACTTTTTGGCTTTTATCCCTAGAAAGCTTGAAGAATGCACATAATCCATGTAGACAGGGAAGTGCCATTATCTGTATTTTACAGTCAGGGAATTCAGTCCAGAGCGCACAACCAGACAACATGAAGGCCACAGCTCAAATGCACACCAGCCCTTTCCTCATAACTGGGGAAATCTATGGCTGCACCAAAGTGGAGGCCACCAGCGTGCCAGCTCAGTGACGACACAAGCTCAGGGAAGCAGGAAGCAAGCTTGAAGTTTAAGGTCCAGAGGACACCAGTATGACATCAGGGACACAAAGAAATAATAATAAAAAGAAGGTCGGATTTTCAGTGGCCTAAAGAACAGTGACCTGACCTGACATCCTTTGCAGCCCCTGGGAATTTTACCACTGGCTTCACTGGGAGAAGGCTAATTTAGAGACTTAGAAAACGCCATTTAGTTCAACTTCTTAGCAGTACATAGGAGATCTCTGGGAGAACTTGATGTCCCAGTTTCTTCTTTGTCTCTTTGTTAGTTGAATATTTCATCTACAAAACACATTCATGCCCACTCTCTCCACCTCGTTTTAGTGCAAACTAAAATCCATCAAGCACTGATGTCAGACTTGTTTTAAAATCCTTTAGTTAAGTACAGCTGAAGCAACACGCTGTACAGTCATTCTTACTTGGTACGTGATTGTATTGTCTGTCCCATAAACAGTAATTTCGACAGCCTGCCAACTTCATCTGCTGGTTACCAGGCCAAAAACTGGTTGGATGAAGACCTTAAAAGATAGTGCTAAAATGAAAAGCAGCAATCAATAAAATGAAATAGTATTCAGACACTACTTCTGTTGGGGCCAATATAATGTTTTTCTTGGAATGGATGCTAAATGCTCCTGAATAGGTTCAGCCAACTGAGTGTGTTTATGCCTTGAAGCTAAACCTGGAAAGCCCTGCACTGTTCTTTTCCAAAGCAAAGAGATCACAATATGGTAAAAGGATTTGAAATTTTTTTAATGAATAGCTGAAGTCCATGTGGTCCACAGCTGAAGGAGTTAAAACCCAGAAAAAATGAACTACCTCACTAAGCTACGCTGACATTTTCCAAGCACTCAGTGATACAACAAATGCCAGGTTTGTTTTTTTTAAAAAAATCTGCTTCTCAAAGGCAAAAATGGCTGTGATATTTACATTAAAATCAGTCAGTTAATGAAGCTGAAGTCAATTCTGATTCGAGCTTGCAAGTTTTAGCAGTGATGTAACTGAATCTAACACTATACTAAAATGTTGCTCAGGCTTTGCCTAGCGAATATTAAGGTGCTTATTAACTGAGTTGCAATCACTCAGGTCCTTATTCTCTTTCAGAAGTACAATGATCAAGGCTATTCCTATTGCCTCATTCTGTTGGATTTTACAGAAAGCAAACATAAGCTTCAAACCAGTGCTAGCAATTAGCTCCTGTGTGGTAGGTATCTTCTGAACTCATAATCTCTTCTCGTGTGACATTTACTGTGCATGCTAAAAACAATCAGTGGCATTTTATTTTTAGTCCTTTTTATTGTGTGAGCTTCAGGGTAGAATCGAATAAATAAAAATACAAAGCCAAGTCTGCACAACAGAAAGCCTGCTTTTCATGCTGTTCCAGTACAGCTATATCACAGACCTACCCTATACAATATACCAGCTCGCTAGACCAGTGCGGTATACAAAATAAGTTGTAGATCAGCAAATGTACATATTTATTTATGTCATTATATTGCACTATTTTTTTAAGACCTTTGACAGTCTAGAAAACTCATAAGCCCCTTCCCTCCTCAGGAAGGGCCCATTCCGATAGATCCCTGCGATGAGCGATGGCTGGGGCAGTACAACTGCTTGTGCATAAACTGCATCATCATCTAGGTAAGCTGGGGTACAGATTGCTGTCATACTTGGACTTTGATATTTGTAAGCACTCAGCTGCCACTCAGAAACCCAAAAAAGGCCAGGTTGTCAAAGGTCACCATCAGATGTACTTTGAAAAAAAACAAACTTCTTTTGGTGTGTAGGAAAAGGTAGTACACATACGTAAAAGAGAACAATTGAAACTTTTTCTCTGATTCTGGATGTGGAGCAGTATGGAAAAATCTGGCCCTGGAAACTTTAAATCAATATGTTTGCTTCTTCAAAAAACAAAAGAATCCATGATCCAGAATTCTTTGTATTGAGTGCACCCACTGTCACATTTCCAGCAAACTGTACACATATCGTACTATTTTGCTAGTTGTGTTTATTTAAACATTTGTATTAGATTGTAAAGGGCCTTAGCAGAGCTTTAGCAAGTCTCAGAGAAATAATGTATACTTATTATTGTGCAGCACTGCTTGGCCCAAAGAAAAATGGTGTCTCTTATTGCCTTCCCCCCATTATGGAGGAGAGCACTATTTTTACAAGCAGTGGGCCTCGACAGATAAGATGAGCTTATGAGGTCCCTTCGTATATGTTCCAACAGCATTGTGTTGGCCTGCTCCCAAATGAAAATTTCAGCTTTGAGAATTATTCAATCATTTATTTAATTGCTTGCAGGAAGAGAGAGGGATCCTGAAGCCTTTCTTACTAATGCAGTCATTGTCTCAGATCCAGCAGCTTCCTTTGCCACTCAATGGCATTACCAGACAGATCTCCAAACCAGGAGGTTTTCCTGATACTTAACGCCACTGAATTTCTTTCCCTTTCATAATATTAAGATGTCAGGAGTAGAAAGGTCTCGTTAGTTTGTTGTGTCCGGCCCACCATCACAGGCATCTTGTTATGTAAGTCTTTCCATAAATTCACAGAGTGCTGCGGCAAGCAATTTTTTAAGTCCCATTTGCTTTAATGGCAAGGCAATTCTGGAACCTGACTCCAGCTGCTAGTGATGAGAAACCTTTTCATTCCAAGGTATTAATGGCCACCTTTTAGTTGTTTATCATTATATCAATATTGTTTGTAAGCTTAAGGTTTTCTTTTTCCCGTTTATGTTTCCTATTCCCTTTGTTCTCTGATTGGATGGAGCAGACAGCAATCATATTTCCACTCCATTTGTTTTATTAGGCTTAATAGGCCAAGCTTAAAAGCTTGGATCAACATTTCTCTAAACATCCTAGAATCAAGTTATTCCAATTTTACTTTACCTTCTTTCGGGTGTGGGTGATGAACTTTCACATACAACGGTCCGCGTGGTTGCACCATCTCCTTCTGTGGCATCCCTGCCTCTGTGTCTCTGTTGGACACACTTCTGACACACGCCAGATCACAACATGTTGTTCACAGACACATCACGCACACAATTCATAATCATCCTGCCATGGTCTACCTCACCCAAAGCCTTCTTCACCTTCTTTCCAAATTATGCGCTTCTGATTTATGAGGTGTCTACACTTTCCTTCTGACTCGATTTTTCTCAGTTTCTACATTTATACAGTGGTAGCTGGCTGCTGCCGTGCATCTCAGGATACAAGCAAGTTACCGTGAAGTGAACAAGTACAGGAACATCCTTTGGTAATCACCCCTGCCCACGTTTGTATTCTGTTATCAATGTTTTTTCTAAGTGCTACAAGAGCATTTTTTTTACTGCTTTATGGTACTGTGAATCTGCTATGTTCAATGAATCTGTGACCTTGATGGGTTTGAATACCTCCAGTCTGGTAACTTATTTAATTGTTTGCCAAACGTGCTTCAGTTCTTTATCCTCAAGGTTCATCTATACTGCTATTGGTAGACCTCATGTAGATGTAGATTAATGTAGTGGGTTGACTCTGGCCAGTAATTAAGTACTCGCCCAAATGCTCACTCACTCCCACACCCAGCAGGATGGGGGAGAGACTAGGAAGAATAAAAGCAAGAAAAAAACTCATGGGTCAAGATAAAGACAATTTAATAACTGAGGGAAAGAAAAAAAATAAATTAGCAATACAAAAGCAATCACTCACCACCTCCCACGAGCAGACGGATGCCCAGCCAGTCTCCGGGCAACGGCTACTTTAGAAAGACAGCCTCCCAGGTTTTATTGCTGGGCATGATGGTATATGGCATGGAATATTGCCCTGGTCAGTTCGGGTCAGCTGCCCTAGTTGTGTCTCCTCCCAGCCTCTTGCCCACCCCCAACCTACTCACTGCGGGGGCAAAGTGGGAAAAATTGAAAGTCTTGGCACCATGCAAGCACTAGTCAGATACAGCTAAAACACTGGTGTGTTACCAACGCTGTTTTAGTCACAAGTCCAAAACACAACACCAACAGGCTGCTATGAAGAAAATTAAGTCTGTGCCAGCCAGACCCAGTACAAAAAGCTTGCTTTAAACGAGCTGGCGCAGGATACTGCTACACATGTGGTCACAGCAGCATGATTTACCTCCTGCCTTGGCATCCCTAAGCGCTCTGATGCCTAAGAAGGGTTGAAGTAACAATGGAGTCTTTTTCTCAGTGTGAGTATTAACAGGTTTTCTGTACTTGACTGGCAGCCTATTTTTATAAATTTACTATCTTTGAGATCTTTATTGCCTTGGAAAAATCTGGTTGAAATTGGCTAACATTGCAACGCTTCTGTGGGAGGACTGACAGACAGCTGCGTAGACAGAGAGAGTTGGACAGCAAGGAAGCTGGGCTAAACCCCAGACAGCTACATTAAATTCTCACCGAGCTACCGGCGAGCATGGAGTAAAGTCAGAGACATGAAGCTAAGGAGGCTAAACAGCTTCATTTTATCCTTCCCCAGTCCAGTCTTAGTTTCTACTTTAAATTGAGATCAGAAGTTCCCCATTAACTGAAGGGGAAAACTATTGCATACATTTGGATAGGTGGCTGTGATAAATGGATTAATTCCCCCCTCCACCCACCTCTTTTTGGGCTGTACAGGAAGCATGAAGATGTTTGTTGGATTCAACCCAAAACCTGGGCTTTGTCCTGTGGTGTTATTGTGGGGTGTTTCTACTGACTCATGGGAAGAATGAGGTTGGCATTAATTAAAACACATCAGTGATGAAAATTGCAGAAACTATCTGATTGATTTTCACCATGTGTCTGCCTGTCTCTCTCTTGACTACAGATGAAGTTTGGAGCAACCACGCTCCTAACTCAGAGATTTCAGTTAAATATCTCCAATTGGTGGGATGACACCAGCAGCAGCCAGCCTGCTTTTGGCTGCTATATAAAGATCACTAGGACACAGGCAGCACAACTCCCAGCTCACCACGGAGGACATTCAAGTCACAGCTGATTACAGTCAAGCTTCTTCTGTGGTGGCAGTAGCCCAGTGATACATGGATTATGGAACCAACTCTCGGGGGTGAGACGAGAAGAGGAAAGACATAAAGGTGGATTTCAGTGATCTTGGTCTTTGGTCTGCCAGATTCTGGGCTGCGCCCAGTTTATTGGCAAGAAGGGAATAGGAAGAGTTTTCCAGAAGGGGTTATAATGGTTCTTTATCAATAAGTGCCAGTGTTTGAAATAATGCCATATAATCACATCCTTATATTTTCCTACTTAGTTTAACATCTCATGGGGGATTTTTAAAAGTACATTGTGCTTCTTTTTTTATTGAACTCATTGTGCTATGGTGATTGGCAGAATATAAATTATATTGCTAGATAATAACTTTTTAAAAAAATTTAAATGGGAAACATTTTTAAAGAGCTTTTTTCACTCTTTATTGCAGTATCTAAGAAACTTAAAACAGGATTTTATCTCCTATATATGCTTCTTGAAACATATGCTACTCTATAGCATGGATAGAGTTTTCATTTCTTTCTGTAGGAAGGAACAAAAAGTCTCCTAAACTTTTTTATACGAATTTTTTTTTTTTTCAGAAAGAAAACAAAAATAAAACACTTCACTGGTCAGAAAATTATTCAAAAACACATATAACATTTTAGCAAACTGCTTAGTGGAAAACCCAGCAGCAAATGCCAGCACCAACAGGTAAGTGGCCTCCGTGCACTCTCTCTGCAGAGAGCAATGGCTTCACAGAAACCATTTCTCCAAAACATGGTTTAATGTTTCTGGAGACCCTGAGACTTCCATACTCTGACAGCAAGCACAGCAATATTGAAATCTTCTCATGTAGCTATCGAACCTGTGCAGTTCATTCATGTCCTACTTCAGTAACAAAGGAAAGAATAAGCTTTTTCTGTACAATCTTATCCCTTTGTTACTTTCTAGTTACAGACAGTGCGAATCTTGCATTGCAAACTTCATAAACCATGCCTTCATATGCCTGAAAACTGCTGAACTACCACAATTACAGGAGCAACACTTTGGTCAGGATTCGTTTAAAAAAAGGTAGTCTTTGCATCAACAAATTAGCTTTGTTACAAACACGTCAACCAACATGGGAAGTCAGGAACACTGACCTGCCTGTCCCAACCTGCCTCTGATGACTTGCTTGGCCTACAGCAAAATGCCTGAACGTGTACTTGCAGAACTCTGGCAGAATTACTCTGTCACAAAATATCTCCTGTAGTAAACTGCTGACGAGCAACAGTTGCTCCAAATATTATTCAGTATTTCTCATTTAATACCAAAAAAAACCAGAAAAACAAACCCTCATGGGTGCTTTTGGTTCAGTTTTAGCTTATTACCTTAAATAAACAAAGCAAGCACCTTGTAATTTCCTCAAGAATTGAGTCTTGAAGAATGAGCAGTGGTAGGAAATTTCAATTTGAAAGCTGAAGGTTTTCAAAAAAAAACGGAAGAGATCCGCTATAAAGGAAAGTATTAGGCATGCTTTTCCCTTTTGCTGTTACAATCTCTTATATCCCAGCTCTGTAGTTTACATTAATTTCAATAGTAGCTATTATATCTAAGGGACAATGTTTTGATCGTGTATGCACAAATGGCTGGGTTATCAAATGCCCTATGTTATAGTACAGAGAAAGCTGTTAAGTAGGATGATAAAACAATTTCATCCTCTTTCTCCTGCCGCTGTTTCAGGCTGCCTCTGCATACTTCAGTCTCTGCCAGCCAGGAGCGCCGTGCATTATGACTGACAGAAGCTGTATGTGAGGATTTATGTGACTAGAAACTGTACATAAGGTAACGGAAAAACTGCATTTGCAGAATAAGATTTGGATTTAACAACACATCCCTCTGTCGGTGACAATCCAGATTCCTCCTCTTTGAAGTTGATATCAAGTTCACTCTACACCTCTCTGGTGAGAACCTAACTCATCCCAGGTGATGCCTATCATGTTCCCAAATACCTTTCTGGTGCAAGGGGGGCATTTAGAAGAAGCACAACTAGGCAGACTGTAAATCAGGCATGAATTTTCTTTCATTTTTCTGAAGACCAGTACCAGTAATCATGAAGGAAGTTACTCACCACTTCGGGTAAAGATGACAAGATCAGACTCATGCCCCTGGCCTCACTTCACAGACAAGTTGTGAAAATAAACTTGGACACTAACAGTCAGTACCATTAAAAATGCCCATGAGGGTTTAAACACTATGCAATAAATATTAGCTTGTGTTGCTGCCACACACATTGAACAAGGAAGATAAAACAGTTTTGAATAACTTCTCATTAAATGAGGCCTGCTTGGTCTTTTCTCTGAATATGGGAAGGGGTCTGTGGAAAAAGAACTGGGCAGCCATGTAAACTGAAACCTACATAAAATATGAAGAACCACACAGGACGTAGTAAATTTGCACAGGCCACTTTCATTCTGGCATTTCCATCTCTGAGTGGTTGACTTTGCAACATACCTTTTGGTGTTTATGTATGTGTGTAGTATACAAATCTAAACCGAAACAGTGCATTAAAACATTTACTAGCTCTACAAAGTTTGAAATCTCATGCTGTAGCCACATTTTGCTACTCAGTCTCATTTCAAGATGTGTTGCATGTCTGTCCCTCTCCCCTCTCCTTAAGAGAGCTAACTGTGGGAAGTAAGTCACTGTACCTTCCATACCTTTCTGCATAGATCTGATGTCAGTGAGGACCTTGGCAAATGTCCTCTGAAGAATTTTGCTGAAGTGGCTGAAGGCACTACCGCGCCTGCCTGTGTGCCCTGCCCTTCTTCTGTTACTTGCCTTATTCCAATGAACAGTTAGCACTGAGCAGTTCACCTTCGGGGGTGATTTTGTTGAAAACTTGGGCTATGCCTTGGAGCAGTTAAGACACAGGCACGTCTGTCTCCTTCGTCTTCTACGGGATCAATAACCCAAGAGGGTAGGAAGGACAGCTGGGAGACCAATAACCTCTGACAGCTATGAGATTTTCCAGACTCTGTCTGCTAAAAAGCCCCTTAGCTATGTTGTTAAAGGGCCACAGTCTCCTGTAGTGCAAACCAGCACCTAGTGTCATGGAAACTCATGGAGCTACATCAGGTTTACACCAGTTAACCAGTTATACCTGTTCATAGTTCATGGCCTGATAAATATTTAGCCAGCAGAAGGCAAGGTTCCCTATACGCTATACTGGCCAGATGCACGTCATGCCAGGACATAGTTTCCTCCCTACAGAGCTGCAGATCCATCCTGTTCCCACCTGCCCCCACAGCACCCCAAAGAGAGCTGCCACAACCTTCCCCAAAGTGATTTGCAGTCACTCAGGTAGTGAGCTAAATGCAACATTAAGGAATTCAACTCTTGTCTAATTAAGACAATGCAATCAACTGGTCCACAAACACTTAAGGATCCTCTTAATAACACTATTTTTATCAGCTTGAGTGCCAGACGCGGTAGTGCAAGGTGATTATTAGTGCTGATATTTGAAGTCAGGGAAGTTTTAACTTACTGCATTTGCCCTCATGAGCATTTGCTCTCTGCTAACACACTCCCTCTGCCATTACTGTGCTGGCTCCCATTTGCTGCTAGGATCCAATATAAAGTAATTTGCTCTAAATTACTTTAAAAATACTGATGGCCATGCTTCCAAAAATACACTCTTAATAACCAGCTTCTAGGCACGATTTTAGGATACAGGAAAGTGAAAGAAAAAATGGAACATACTAGAATTGCTTGTAAGTGAAAAAATTTGGGAAAGAAGGTTTTCAAGAGCTACTTTCTTATGGCAAGATGTATATTGTCTATTTGTTTGCCTTCATTTCCTAATTCAGAAATGGCTTTTAGATTCCCAAAGATATTTATAATAAAATAGTTTACCTATAAAATTAAACAACTTCTGCTGCCCACGCCTGTCATTTGTTGCCTCCATTTAGCTGTGGAGTATTATTAGTAAGATTTTAGTAGTTCTTACAAAGCCTTATTGTGTTTCATATTGCCTAGTGTTATAGCAGAAGACTGTTTGTGCCCTTAAGGTGTCACAACCCAGGTGGCTGGTATTTCCTCCCTCCTACCCCTTCTTGTCAGCTGTACCATAGTAACAGAGCAACAGTCAGCAGGGAATTTACTCTTGGAGACATATCATATTCCCACAAGGTCCTATTCCATTAAGAGAAGTGCTGAAACTCGATGGCAAAACCCACAGAATGCTATGAATGCAGCGGGCCCCCTCCAGCTATGATACACAGTGATTCAGCACGCAAGCCCAGGAATCTCTTCTGGCTGTTGGATGAAGCAGACCACTCTATGCAGAAGTCTTTACCCCGGGGTTGTACAAACCTTACTTGTTTTCTCACATGATGGAGACTCCTGCACATGCAGGGCATTGCTGTTCGAAAGTCCGTATGTCTTGGCAAGTGAATGCAACACTGGCTATAAGATCCTTACGCTGCACTAAATGGGGCACTGGCAAATCCTCTTGTCTTCGTAGCAGCTTTATTAATTTCAAGTGGATTTTGGGAAAGTCCCCTTGGCACAACTTGGTGCAGGAGGGAGGGCCCAATTAGGATTGCAATCGTTTGACCAGTACCAATGCATAGAATTTGTTTTCAGAGTGCATTTCTTTGCCTAAATAGGGTATTTGAATTAAGAGAAAAAAGCATTTCATATCTGCCAGGTAGAAAGTTTACCCTCTGGCAAAAGACTTTTTAATTAGTTCTCATGATGCTATTGCACTGCCTGATGTAGGTCTTGTAACAGTGCGAGTGGGAGGTGGAGATTTTCTAGTCATGGGTTTTGGAATTCTATTATCTGTGTTGAAATAAACACTGATTTTTTTTTTTTTGATTGTTTGTGATTCCCCTTATGAAGAAAAAGGTACAGGAAAAGAAGACAACAAGACAGAACAGATATTTCCAGTGTATAAACAAACTCAGACTACTAGGTCACTGATGTCTCAAATGCTACAACTTATTGGGGGTGGCAAGAGAAAGCAATACTTATGGAGTCGACTGCAGCCATCTGTCTCCAAGGAGCAGCTGGTGATGAGATGTTGTTATTAATGAAATGGGATTGCTCAGTGCTGTCGATTTACTGCAGTTAGTGCAGCCAATTCTGATTCATGCCACCATTATGACTACCGTGCCTGGGAGGCAGCAGGCTCTGTTGATAATATTGATAATACTTAGGACACCTGTGGTTCAAAACACGTGTGATTCCGAGTGCTTATGTAGACTGTTTTGTGGTTGAATTGTCAGGTGACTGACTGACAGATCCCAGAGCTCAGTTTCCTGGGCTAGTGATTCTTAGTCACCTGGGAGTTGGTGAGTAGGAAATGACATTAGCCATGTTATTCAGATTAGAAAAAAAAACATGAATCAGTGGAGTTTGTAAGTTTAATAACATACTGCTGGCATGGAAATGAGCATACAAATAAGGCACTGACAAATCACTCTGAAAATGGTTACAGCAAAGAGCTGGGGCTGAACTTGCAGATCCAGGAGCTGTTAAGAACGTTGGCTTACCAGGGTCCGTGTGTGCACAACGAGCCTTTTTTTGTTAACATTGATGGCTTGAGCTCAGGGGCACCTGAACTTCTGTGATAAATGAGTTAGTAGGACAACACTGAGGATCCTCTGCAGAACAAGAGGTGTCTTTTAACAGCAGTCGAGGTCCTTCAGCCCAGTATGTGTGATAATACATCACACAAAAAAAATATCTGACATGTACTCCACTCAGCTTTGGTACTTCTGTATTTCCTCCTGCATTTTCTATAAAACTGCATTGTTGATTTTTTTATGCAATTTTCTAATACAAACACATGCCTAGCCACAGCAATTCTGATGCTGGGCTATAGAGGTGGTCTTTCTCAGAAACCAGTCCATTCTGTGTACTGTATATAACAGTTTTCATGAGACATTATCTAAACATGTGATAGTGACACACATCTGACACAAGGTCCTGGGTGTTTGAGACCCGTTTGTGAAGTAGGCAGCCCTCTGATGAGGTCTTACCTAGCAACTGTTTTAAGGTACCGCCTTAGTACCAGGTTTAGGTGGCCCCCTCCAGGAGGTTCGCCCCTCCAGGGCCAAGTGGGAGAATTGCCCAATTTCCAGCTGAGCCATTTGGGCACTTAGCCATAAGGTCACTTAGCACAGTTTCCTACTGGAGAGCTATTTGGAGCAGGGCCTTTGCCTCAGGCCTGAGGAACGTATTAAATTGGTGACAAGGGACCCAGCAGTCTCAGACAATGTGATGCCCAAGGAACTTGAGGATTGGTTTCAGGACAGCCTGCCAACAGTTTGTAAGAGGTTGCTAATTACTATCAATTGCAGTGATTTTTCCAAAGGAAGCGGATTGCAATTGCAAATTCACAATTGCAATTTCACATAGACCACAAAGGACTCATCTGAATAAACAGCCTTTGATTCACCACCATCCTTTGCTGGATTCAGACTGCTGACTACCCCCATACCCTGTTGTTGCACATCTAGCTATCCCCTAGGCCCTGAGCTTTTCACAGAATCAAAGAACAGAAGGGAGGAAGATACAATGGGGCAGTTTGTGCCATGAAGCAAAGATGGAAGGGCTGATTTGCAGTGTACAAAGAGAATCAGAGCCCTTATACCCAAACAGTGCTGGGGGTTGCTGTGATTTGTGGTGGAGGCCACACTTAGGACTGAGGTGGACAAGAATACAGGCAGCACATGGGGGCAGCTGGAGGCAAAAGCAAGCTCTTGCAGAAATGGCCTGATCTTTTGTGTCTGATAGTGGTTATGGAGAGGCTCTGCCATGGCACAGTGACTGGCACTGTTTTGGAAAGGGAAAAGCTGTGGCATCATCACTTAGCCTGAGCCTACCAAAAGTCATCCCTGGATTACATACTCTTCTTACATCTCACAAATCCTTTTAAGCTTTGCCCCATGCACAGGCTGCAGGATAGCAGGGCATGGTACAGAACTGGAACCAAACATATAAAATACTACAGTTAAGGATTCGAAGGTGAATAATGAGTAGATGCCAGGAAGGCACCTAGAAAATCTTTCACATTGAGGCAATTTCACTTCAGAAAGTGTAACATCACTCTTTCAACAAAGTTTTATTTTCATTACAGTCTGTCTTTAGAGCATTTTGGTGTTTGAAACAGCCTAAGTGCTATGAGGCCTGGGCTTCTGAGAACTACTCTGTCATTTTTCTCACGGAAAATTTCTCATATTTTCCTGATTTTTGTTTCCTAAATCTTTTTCTTTTTGAGTGACTACTGCCAAGGCATGATCAGATGTCTTCATGAGATTTCCTGCTATTTTATGTAAAAACATTCCTGGTTTAATGTTTTCATGCTCACTTAAGAGTTTTATATTCAGGAACTATTTTCCTTTTCTCTGGAACTTAGTATTTTTCTTAATACAGCATCCTCATGCAATAGCCAGTCTGGAGCTGTGTCTGCATCCACTGAAATCAATGAAATGCCAGTGGGAGCAAGATCAGGCCAAGTCATAGAAAGTTAAGAAATAAGGAGTCAAGGCAGGAGACCTGTCTCCTGCTGTGACACTGGAAATATGTAGGTTCTCCAGACCACAGCTTCAGAGGGGGAGAAATATTAACTGGAAGAAATTAGAGGAAAAGTAGCACCCTGTATGCTTTTCACACAGGGGACAGATTTGTTCTAGTTAGTGGGATAAGGCAGTCTAAATGTATAGTGTACTGTATTTTTTTCAGTGTTATCACAGGTATTTGGCAGCCCAAGGCAAAACCAGTACAAAATCTCACCTCTTTCACCCCTTTTATCTAAGTCCTGAGCCACTAATGCTGTTTGTCTCTCTATTCCCTGTTATCATGCACTAGGCAATTTGTTTCTGCAATTTGGTATCAAAGATGTTGTCCCAAATTTTTTCATTCCTTAATGTGCATAATAGACATTTACAAGAACTGTAGGTATTCAGCTTTTACCCAATTAGCTTTTAGCTAATGCCTCTTTATTTAAAAATCTATTTCATCAACCACTGGCTCATTTTAAGAAAGCAAGCAACAGTACTGAATGCCAGTTATCTCAATTTTTGAGGGGTCAAATATGCTCACACCGAGTATCTTCGTCTATAAGGTATACCACTAAATCTAACCCTTGAATCTTCAAGAACCATACTTCCTAGGATATCTCTAAAGTGTGGGGTCTTTATAAACAATTAGTGGGCTCTACTGACGTATACAAAATAAAATTTGACACAAATCTGTTCTTCAAACACATCAGACTCCACAGAAATTAACAAAAATATATCCACTATCCATCTAAAGACTGCTGCATAGTGCAGCAGTCCTTCCTTTCCTACAACCTAACCAGGGTTTATCCCATAATTTTCTTGGGAAACAGACAGCTCCCTGATGTTCCCTTCAGATAAAGCAGTCTTTACAAAAGTAGCACATAAGAGAACACTGGACAGAGACTGCAACAGGTGATCAAGACGAGAGTTGTGTCCTGTCTTGTGTTTCCAGTATGGACCGCATGGTGCAGGGTTGGTGGGTGGAGCTGCAGTGGGCAACGTGTTCTTCAATGAGCAATGTGTAAGAATGAATATTTTGCCTGCTGTCTCTTAAAAGTTTTTTTGTTGTTTTTTTTTTTTTTTTAATCACCTTTCTAATTCTGCTTAATTGAACAAACAGATAATCAAATGCTAACTGCAATGTAAATTTGGCAAGGGAACTAGAGTTGCTCCCTAACAGAATGAAGATGAATGGACAGGGTGAGCATGCAGCCATTCACAGGGTAAGGACACTGCTGCAGAATTCATGACGAGCAGCGCACAGGGATTATTGCAGGGATTGCCATTTTCTGCAAGTTTGTGAAAGTTCGAAATGGCAGGCTTGCGTAGCTTGTTTCTACTCATTACTGCAGCATAAAGCGGCCTTGTCCTCATCATGCTGAAATAATTATTTCCTCTTCCAGTTAAGGACATGTACATATACAAGCAAAAAGCATGGTTGTGTGGATTTGTTTCTGTTAATGTCTGTGTAACTATATATGCAGATTAGGTATTGCCCTTGAAGACCTGAAGAGCAGCCAGTGTGTCTCTTCCCCAGTAAAGTTGATGTAAACAGAGTTATGCATAAGCAGCATTTTTGTTACAGGCTCTGAGCTACTCCAGCTTCCAAGTCATTCAGACCACGATTTCGTTCTACAGTTTATTATCTCTGCTTCTGGAAGAGTGGCACTTTCCCGAGTTCCCTCTAAACAGCACTCACCTCTGCAGCTCTAAGTGATCTTAGAGGAACTTCATTCATACACCACCCCCCATGACCATGACAGCAACAGATGTTGGCATCTCTGTGTTTCCAAGGTGCCATTGAAGCCCTCACAGTTCTGTCACTCTCTGAACCGTGTTTGATCAGAGCTGCAAGATTTCCTCCTGCCACGAGGGGTGGGTGTGTGGGGGTGCGTGTGCTCGCGCACGTGCATGTGTGTGTGTGTACAATTTCTGCTCTATCATTTGCACATACAGGTATTGCTAAAGCCAGTCACCTGAGCCAACAAGTTTGGGCCTGAAGAGGTCCACGCAGATGTCTTCATTTTAATCAAGCCTTAAGAAAACAAGGAAAACAAATCTGTGGTATTTTGTATTAGATACGTGTGTAGAGAGAAACAAAGGCCTGTATTCTCCTCATAGGTAGGCTCAAGTGGAGTACTTAAAACAGTCATGGAAATAAGTGTAAGGAGTGCTTATTTTGTGGATGTCAGCAGATGTGAAAATATTTGGCCTAATTCTGCAAAGAGTAATTTGGAAAACTTTTTGTATGGTATGATCCTTGGTATTTATTAAAGGAATGTTATTCTTTAAAAATGACAAATTCACCATAATGGGTTAGTAGCCATGGACTTGTTGCAGAAAATGAAGCATGCTGCAAGAAGCAGCATGTTAAAAGAAACATGTTTTTTCTGCATCTCAGCCAGTATTCTTTCTGTATGTATTAGGTTTTGTAAAGGGTCAGATTGGACAGTTTGGAATCTAAATTCCTGTAATGCATCTCACACAGCTCTTTTGCTAATGTGTATTCAATTGAAGAACGAGTCTATTCTAAAATTAACCGTGGCCCCAGGGTTTAGTTTTAACAGGATGTTTCCATTTGTGGGTGCCATGTGGCTTCTGTGCAGGGAAGTAGAGTTCTCGGTATGAAAACAGTGGGTTGACTGTTCAGCTGAGGTAGATGAGAAGCTGGCAGGTGTCACAGTTAGGGTTAATCCACACTAAAAAAACTTGCCCAGAAAAGCTAGTTACATGGGCTGCAAGTGTGTGATTTTCACCACCACCCCACTGCCTGGCATGTTTAAACTTATACACCTGCATCCTTATTAGGACTCTTCTATCATTACCACATTGCATTGTTTCAGTACCTTTCATTTTTGGTTTCCATATTTATATAAACTGTTAGCATATACTAACCTCTGTACATGTATTTTCACCTGGTTTCCTAAAGGAAAAAAAATTGTGCAGTCATGCTATATGCATCAATCCTTACAATAATTCCTGAACTTGTTAGCTGATTTTAATCAAGCCCAAAAAAGCAGCAGAGATCTCAGACACAATTACTTTCCCACAGATTTCATAAAGACGGATAAGCCAAGCACAGGAAAGACTTCCTGTTATTGCCTGCACGGAGGGACAGCCGGCAGTTCAGCCTTTATTACACGCAACCTACACAGAAGTGGAACATTATTAATGCTTTTAAATGCAGGAAACGTGTCTTTTATAATCCACACCTTATTAGATATTAGAGAATCTAACCATAAGACATGCAGCAAGAGCAAACTTGGGCTTCTTGAGTCCAGCTGCTCACGGCAGCGTACCATAGCGTATCCCTATATAGTATCCACCCTATCAGTTTAGCAGCACCAACACTATGGGTGCTGCCTCTTTCTCTAGGCTGCCACGGCTAGAACTGCAGAACTTTCCAGAACAGACAAGCTTTTCATGGGATTAAATTTGTGAAATCAAATTCACGAGGCACTTAAAAGTGCATGTGGTGAGCAGGGTTGGGGTCCAGCTGCTAGAACCAGCAAGCAGTTAATTTCACTTCAGCTATGAGAGACACCTAGCTTCCTTACCAATTGGTAAGTGCTTTAGCCAGCAGGAGTCTGGGATTTTTGGGTTTTTTTTTTGTTGTTTTTTTTTTTTTTCTTTTTTTTTTTTTTTTTGGGGGGGGAGGGTTGATTTGTTTGTTTCTTACAGGAAAACTCATTGAAAGTCACCCATTCCACACACAGTGGGAAATGACCCTTGGATAGCTGGGAGGAGTCATCGCCTGGTGTAAGTTCCTGACTCAACTCTTGACTCTTACCCAATGCAAATAAGGTATTTGCATGCCCACAAGCAACAAGGAAAGAACTTCATTGAGGTTGCAAACTCAAGCACTCAGAACAAGGAAATGCCAAAATTGAGACCCAAAGAAACTTAATCTAGCTGCCCTTGGCTATATGACTTCTTTTTTTTCTAATTAGCTATACAAATCTTAGTATACTCTACTTCAGTGCTCTGGAGGGTAGAGCTTAAGGAAAGTGAAAGATAATTTTTAGCCTCCTTGTTCATAGCACCTAAAAAAATACAGTGAGGACCCCACAAACCTTGCTCTTAATACAGAAATATTTTTTTTGCAATGGGCTTCCAATCTCAGTTTTTGCCATATCTAACAGCTTCATAAGATTAATATGTTTACCTTTTAAACCCCCATTTAAATAAGAGAGTTTTATTATTCACATTTTCCTGGTTAGACTTTTGAGTAACAGATGTACTGCATCAAAACTAGGATTTATCTCTGCACTAGAGAGTTTTCTCAGGTGTAAAGCGTCCATAAATCCCATTATATTCAACTGTAGCTTAACACCAATAGCAGCAAGAAGGCAGATTTTAAAATGGCTTTCCTGAAAATAGGGAACATACAGATAACCAACTGCAAAGAGTTTGGTCTCAAGGCCAGATAACTAAAAGATGTTCAGGTACTACCACACTCAGCATCAGGGTGCCTTACTTTTGGACCCTTGACTCTCGGGATAACACCTAGACCCTAGTGAGATGCCTTGGAATAACATTCCAAAAATCTATACATGTAGTACTGTCATGGTTTAGGCCAAATCGGTTACTGGGGACCTGGGGGACCCCAGATGGGACCAACAGATGCTCTCCTCTACCCCTCTTCAAAGAGAGGGGCAGAAGAGGAAAAAGAGACTTACGAGTTTAGAAGGAACTAAACTACTTTAATGAAATATTAATAATAAAATAAAAAAAGAAATAATGAAATATATACAAAACCGTATCAAGCTCCCGAGATGACAATCACGACACCGGCTGGCACTGGGGCAGTCCCAGGCTGGACTCAGTGACGGACGGGAACTGGATTCCGGATCTGCATTCAGGATCGGGATCGCAGGCAGATGAACAGTCCTCCTCAGACGTCGGCCATTGCAGGAAGAGAGAGAGAGCTGACCTTTCGATCCCTCAGCCTTTATACTGAGCATGAGGCAGATGGGATGGAATACCCTCGTTGGTCAGTTTTGGGTCACCTGTCCTGTCCGCTCCTCCTTGCAGGTGGGACCCCACTATGCTTTTCCGCTTCCGACCCTCCAACGGGGCAAATAACAAAGTGGGTTGGCCTTGGGTGTTATAGCAATAAGTATAAGCAAGGTCCTCTCTGCATCCCATGCCTGGGCATCAGCTATAAACATAGGTCTTATCACCCTGAGAGAGTGAACATTGTCTGCAGGATATGCTGCTAATTTCAGTTGTTAGAGAGGCCCAGCTAAGAAGTGAAGTTACTGACCAAAATTGGTTCTGTTTTACCTCAAACCAGGACAAGTACACGAAGCTGGTTAAAGTAGCTAGTAGGGGATACTGAGGGCATAGCTGTGCTACAAATCCAGCCATTCTCCAGAATTAAGTACCTCATTCAGGGTTTAAGTCTTCTCCCTCTTTCTGGAAGCGTCCCTTTTTTAAAATGCAGCCACAGGGTCAATCTTTTAAAGTATGGCTGGAGAAACACCATTTACCAATCTCTCTCCATGTAAGAGTGCAGCAGTTAGACCACTGGCCTGAGGATGTCAGTGAGCTGGATTTCACTCCTTCGTGACCAAATGGGAGGAAGGGTGCCAAATCTTGACCTCCTGAACAGTACACTCACCCACCCCACTAGCAGGAAGATGTTTGGGCCCTGATGGCACTGCTAGGTCTTAATGGCCCTGACCAGCATCACCTGGGACCCTCATCCACACACTCTGCCCCTGCACCAGGGCTCCATTTAAGCTGAGGTCTGGACTTTCAGTCCCTGTCTGAGCTATCTAGTAAATGGATGTGTCTTCAGTTTGGTCTCCTGCTTTGTTTCCTGTATGGATCCATGTGATGGCCCTATCTCCAGCTGTAGCCCTGTGTCCTGCTGCTCCTGACTGGATTCCCGGTACAAACTCTGCACCTGATTCATTGCTTCATCTTGTCTAGGACTGTCAACGGACCCTGACTATGATATGACTGCTCTGTTCAGGCATTGTGGGGCAGTTCTCTGGCTGGTAAAGATAGAGCCTGTGCTGCAGTCACCCTTGGCTCCAGGCTTGTTCTCCCTTGAGCAGCAGCCTTGTTCTTGCTGCTCCCTGGGAGAGCTGTACCTTCTTGTCCCTCCCAAATGTGGTATTTTAGTCAGGACACTTCCTTCTTGCTCCCTAGAGAATGTCCTCCAGTGACTACTCTGGGAAGTCTTGTTTATATCCTCCTTCTGCCCCTGCTTAATGCATAGTACAACTTCCATAGTTCAGTGTTTGCATCGAGTACTTTTAATATAATAAAAGAAAAACCAACCATCACTCACATTAAGGGTAAACAGTGATGCTATGTGCATGTTACAGACCAGGACTGTAACAGGGCTCTGCTGCAGCCAGCTCACCTGAGCCTGCCCCTGCCAGAGCTGGGCCTCAGGATCCCTCTGGCCCCGGTGCAACCGCACACCCCACAGAGCCAGCAGTGCCACCCCCGTGATATGTCATCCCAGGCATTATCACTTTCCCGTGCTTTGAGTGTTTAATAGACTCAGTTCTTGCTATTCCCTATTCAGGGAGGCCGCTTTCCACTCCACAGTCAAAGCCTGACAGCAAGTGTTTGCCTTTTTCACAGACAGCGAATATTGTGTGTCAGGCCACTCGGTGCTTAGACTGCCATCTGCATTTATTTTTCTCCACACCACCCCGGCCGTGGAGTTGGTATTCTCTTCCCCAATTTCTACTCGAAGTGCCAGATACTCACAGGTGCCCTTCACCCCGCCACAGCTCGCACACTGCCCTCCGGGAGGGCCTCCGTGCGGCCACGGCCCGGCCCGGCCCTCTCCACCTTCACCCCACGTTTGACGAGCAGTCAGCCCGGACTCCGCCGGCGCTCAAGGGACGGGGACTGCCCTACGCCCCTTTCCCTGGGCCGCCCCTTCCCCCGGCTGGACTCCCCCCTCAGAGCCGCCCGCCCTTCCACCGTCTGCCCTCGCTCCTCAG
>NW_009647025.1:83371-132855 GCF_000708025.1 Charadrius vociferus
GGGTATTGTTTAACTAAGAAGTAATCCTTTGTAGCGTTTATTTGAACAAGTAAGCACTTGCTCCTATGGCTGAGAAGACAACCAAGAAAAGAGTCTTTTTGAACAATGTCACACGGAGACTTCTGGTCTTTATCTTTGTTACACATTTCTAAGAGTTGTAAGTGTTTCAAGACCGTGTGCAAACATCTAAGAATGATGTACCTTTTGCAGGTGCTTGTGTGGGCAAGAGCAACTTTGCTGCTACATGAAAACTGAAAATACTTTACAGGAGGTGGAAGGATGCAAGAAACTCTCAAAAAAAATCCCCCAAGCATTTCTTTAAAAACAGTGATGTGTCCAGTCCAGGAAGTTGTACAAGGCGATTGTAGCCTCAGCTTGCGCTGATAAATACTTCCCACTAAGAATGAGTTGCAAAAGAATTAAAAGCTGGTGGAGGAGAGAAACTATTGCTGAACAACTTAAGCTGAAATTTGGAGCCTTCTTTCTTCTGTAACTTCTCGTGTGAATGATAAGATTACTGTAAACATACAGCGGTCTGTTTATAGTATGCCAGGACTACCTCTATATTAAGACTTACTGCATGATTTGCTAGAATAGTTGATGTGCTGTAAATGTTTGCAGTCATTTACTGACCAGCAGCTTTCTCTAGCTGTTTGTATCTGGTCTAATGCTGTGTTTTTCCAAATACTATGGATTAAAATACATCTTGATTCATTTTAGGAGTTTGTGTAAATATTGTGCACAGCTTTGCTCTTTCATATTAATGTTTTGCATAACAATGTCTGAATAAGCTGCATCTAAAAATGAAACTTCAACCGTGTTTTATGGAAGACAGTGTCAGGATTCATGTGGAAGAATGTATAAGAAGCCTGCAATGAAGACAGAAAGTACTGTAAGCTGCTGATGGATAAAAGTTGTTCTTAAGCAAAGTTTGGTTGTGTTGTTGGCAAGCATGTAAATAACAGAAATTAGTAAGTGTAATTATTGTATTTTAGGAGTGGAGAAACTGCACAGAGAGGTCAGCACTTGCACAGTCACAGAACAGAGAACGCTGTGCCCAGAGCATGGTAACTAACTGTGTTTCTTGAAACTCAGTAGCTGTCAGTTTGGTAGGAAGGTTGTTTTTTCAGTGCCTTGCTGTGTCCAGCCAAAATCCAGAGGTACTGAAGTGGTGTTCATCTTCTCTGGAGTGAGGTGTGCTTTCCTGGAGTGATGGTTGTACATCATTTACAGTTTAATGTACTTACTGTACCATAACAGAGAAGAGCTCTGTAGGCTAAGGGTTCTCTTCCAGGTGATGGATGAGAATCCTATGACTGTCCTCTGCCCTGTTGAAAAGACGTGGTTTATTGCTTTCTGTTGTATACTCTGATTTTATTGGTGGAAGGTAAAGACTGGGAATAACGCCCCTTGAAATCTCTTCAACACAGGAAGGCACTGTCAGAGCTGTGCTGTGGTTAGCAAGATATTCTTGTGTCACAAACGTGCACTTGTGGCTTTAGAATTTGTATTAGTAATTTGGTCTTAAATTTCAAAAAGTCGAATGTCCACTGCACTTCTCTAACAAATCACATCACTTACAGTGCTGTTGGTATGTGCCGATAAGGGAGCAGATGAACAAGAGGGCAGCAACACGGTGTAATGCACTATGCATGTGCTTTAGTCAGCTAAAGCTTTTGCAACTGTGGGCCTCCGTCATTAGGAAAACACTATATGAGTCGAGGCAACTGTCTGCTCAGGTGTGTTTGATTTAGCTGTGCTGAATGCAGTGGGCTTTTTTGTAAGGAAACTAGTGAGAGCAGTACCCTGTCTGCTTTGTTGCATTTCGGCACTGGCACACGGCAGCTGAGTATGTGTTTTTTCCCCAAGTGCTTTGTCTGCCATATGGCTTTCCTCATTGATTCAGTTTCGGGCGTTTGGGAAAGTTTGCCCACCAGTCTGTTGTTTGGTGGTCTTAAGCTCATTCACATCTGACTGTGTGGTGAGTACCCTGATCACCTCTGACTAATGCTCCTGTGCTGCTCAGAAACAGCTGACTCACTTCATTTTTGTGCTTTTTGCCTGTCCTCCTCTAGTGCCTGACTAGAGATGTGGTAGGGTCAAGGTACGGTCAGGTAAAGAGGAAATGGAAATGAATGAGAATAACTGTGTGTTGTGGCAAGGATGATGATGCTGTAAAGACCCCTCTTTGATAATGCAAGAAAAAGATGACGGCTGTAATGGATTTCCTGAAAGGGTACATAACCCATGTGTTAGGAACTGGGCAGAGCAGTCTAGCAAGTGTAGTGAGTCCACAGTTGGGAGATGCTGGGTTATGGTCCTGCTAGTGGTCTGCTCTTCATTTTGAACTTAAAGCCTTTTTACTTCTATGCCTCTGTTATCACCTTCAGCCCTTCTGTCTTGTTATATTCTGCCACAAAGAGCTTAACACTGAAGTCATTTTCTGCTGCTTGGAGAAAGGCTGACCTAGCTTGAGGTTTCTGCTGTATCATAAATAACAGGAACAGGGAAAGACAATTAACCAGTTCTAGGCTGGAAGGAAGTCAGAGGTAGAGGTCACTGAGAGAGGGTTTACTTGCCAGAAGGTTAGGAACTGTAGGCAGAGACAAGCACACTGATTTCATGTGCCTGTGTGACTGTTTATTAATGTCTGAAAAAATTCTGACATGCACCAGATTTCCTTTTAATCTGACCACCAAAGTTAAATTTTGATTACGTTTTTTCCAGCAGGATCTAGGTGAATGAAGAGGTTTGCCTACGCAGATTGAGTTGGCAGATTGTGCAAGTTTTTTCACCTATCAGAAAAAGGGGAAGACCTGACTTAAAACCTGCTGTTGGAGACAGGGAAGGAACATATTTGGGGGAAGTCTATGTGTAGAAACAGCACATGATTTTTAATCCATTTCAAGTGACAACTAAGATGAGAAAGTTAAACTGTGCCTTGCTTCTCCCACTGGCTCTATGTCTCCTGTCTTCACACATCATAGTTTGCCTCTTCTTGCCATGTTTTTCAGCAGTTTGGAAAAGTACCATTGCCATAGACGATGCTTTGCACTTCTGGAAGGTCTGGAAGCATTCTGTCTGCAGCAGTCTACACCTGCACTTGAATCATTTATGAGGTTTTCCCCCTTCAAGTCACAGGTGGTTTGTCAGGAGTTAACGAGACTTTAATTTATTTTATGGTTTTGAGGATATGTTTAGGTGGTGCTGAAACTTGCACAGACATTTACTCCCCCCCCCCGGCCTTGATCTGGTATTAGTGAAAATTACCATAAAACAATGCAGTAACATCAATGTTGCCAAATGTGCAGATGGTAGGCAGGAGTGATACCACGATCATCCCACAACCAACAAATGTAAAACAAGCATCTAGAGGATCAAAGTAATTTAAAGAAACTGTCTGTTCCTGTTGCCCAATAGTGGTAGAGGTGCAATATTCCCAAGTTCATTGAGCCTTCACGGTGTCACTGTCTGGTTTTTACATGCCTGTGCCTCTGAGAGTGTGCCTAAATACTGTATTTCACTCAAGGTGGAGACAGAGAAAAACTTAATTCTGAATTTAAGCCTTGTAAAACTGTCTCAAATTTATTTGAAGTTAGCAGGACAAATGCTGAAAGTGAGCCTTTTGAAGGGGCTTTTAAAAGGATTTAGGCACCTAAAGCTGTGCAGAGATGTAGAAAATCCAGGTAGGTGTTGATGTACCTTTATTTGATGCTTAATTTAGTGCAAAGTTTGTAAAAATGTTACTGGATTCTTACCAGCATGTTTAGGAACTGTAACATTTGCATGCTTGCCATCCAGTAAGGTAAATGCTGTTGGATCAAGCACTGTCTCTGAATGATTTTGCTGGAAGTTTAAGGTGGTTTTGACTAGCCCTGGCTTTAGGCGCTGAGCATACAAGTTAGTTGATTAGTTATATCACATTTGGCTGTTTTTGAGGGATAATGTTTTCAAACAACAAGGACTATGGAAACTTGTTGAGAGATTTCTTTTGCCTTCAACAGGATTTGAATCAGGTCCAAAATGAAACCTCCCTTTATTATTGGACTTGATAAAACCTGTGCCTGTGATAAAGGCTTTTATTCTCTGAAGTTCTCACATTAAATCAGACTGTTAGGGGACTGATGATTGGGGAGAATGAGGAGGCTGAAGGTATTCTGAGTTCATGGTATAGCAATACAGTTCTGAACACTCGTGTCTCAGAGGCAGAGGTGAGGGAAAACTGATGTGGAATAGGACCGCTGAAATGTAGGTAAAGCAGTCACCGTGTTTATTTGGATTTTTACCTAGCATCTGGATGTCTGATTGTTTTGTGTGTGGGTGCACCTGAGCCTTTCACTGAAGCTGGCATCTTATTTTTTGGAACCATGCCAACCACATCTCAGCTGTAAGACATGTTTTTCTAAGTATTGGGTGTTAACCTCTTTAGGGCAGGAGTTGGTTTTCTTTGAATAATAAATCTGGAAGCTTCCCTGCCACATTCATTCTTCAGTTAAACTATCTTATATAGAAAGAAGCATTAGGAAATACTTAATGAATAAATATCAATATCCTGTGTATCTCTGTCTTGGTGTGGCTATGTCTTATGTATGCATTGTCATTTCCAATTTTGCGATGTGATTTTCATAAAGGAGATATTCAGTTACTTCATACTCTTCAATGTCATATGATACAATGCAGCCAAATTAAATTAATACTTGGAAGTTTAAAAAAAATCTTGCAAATCTTTTTCTGTTTAACATTTCCTTAGTATTCAAAGAGCATACTAATGAATGTTATTTCATATTAATTAAAAATATGCAAATGGCTTAGCTGAAGGTGGCAGACTACTGTCATAGAACATCAAAAAAACTAACAGCTCACTTGGAGTTGTAATCAGGTGAATGGCACTTTTTATTTCCAGCACTGTTAACAACATCTTGTGATTTGTACTGGAAGCTTTTGGATCCCCTCACAGACGAGGTCGGTGCTGTTCCCTCATATCCCTGTGGTAAGGAAGCACAGAGGATGTGGCCTGTCCCATGTCCCCACTGCGTCTGTGGCAGCGTTGTCAGCAGGGCTTAGATCCACCAAGTGGGAGAACATGTTTGTCTCCAGCAGGCTATACGGCTGCTCGGAAGGAGAAACTACATTAAAAGTATTTATATTGGTTTTCTGGGGGACAGCAGAAAATTTGTTACCAGCTTACAGTCTGGTGGTGGAAGTTCCACTTATAAACCAGTAGTACTGCCACCAACATGTTTTTCCTCAGATCAGTGATTCATGCCCTATCTCTGCCACTAACCAGATCTTTTTTTAAAGATTTTTGCTGCCACAAATCCTATATTGTTCATTAGATGCATTTTCTGGGTTTCTTGAATAAACAAAACAACAAAGCCACACAAGATAGGAATTAGACTTCTAGGAACTGGTTTAAAGAGGCTGCCCAAAATTACTAAAATGGAAATCACAACTCCAGGAAATATAAAGAGGTCATTTTACGGGAGCATATTGAGGAAAGAAAATTATCCTTTTCCCAGTGCTGATGGTTTTTATCTTTTATTGTTGTCCTTGAAGCATCTAGTGATGCCTTTAATTCCTTCTTAGGTAGGAATAATGAGAGATGTACATTTGTGTGCATGTGCCCTCAATACCTGGCTTGGTACTAAAGTTGTAACTTCTAGTTTATAGTACAGAACCATCCAAGTTGCTGAATACTTGGTTTTCATTTCTTTCTTCATTTCCTGATTTAAACCATCTTGTGTATTTATACCAGTAGCATCATCTGCTGTCACTGAAGATCCTTGTGGAATGTGTCCATTCCCTCTCTGCTGGCCTGTCAGAAGCTGTTGCAAGGGAAACTTGAGCATGGGCAAAAAGGCAAATAATGGAGGATGAAAAGTACTGTTTTATGGTGAAAGCTGGAGCCCAGGGAATTGGTAGATTGTGGTTCTGGAGTTGGCTCTGCCATGGATTTGCCATGTGACTGTCACAACAGCATTGTTCTGAGTTCCCCATGTGCAAGGCAGGGTCAGCAAGACAGATCTTGCTAGACTTACTTCACTAGCATCTTCTAAGTGGCTGGAGCTTTTCATATGAAAGGGGATGGATAAGTCCAGGAAAGAACTAGCAACAATCCACACTGTTTTCTAATCTTATCCATAAAGGGTTTGATTTTGCAGATAGAAATGGACTTGCTCATGCTACTAAGTCTGCTGAGTGAATGTGAAACTTCTCTGCCTGGATACACTTGCTTATGTGTGTTAGTGGTGTGGAAAGCTGTCTGTTGCAGAACTGGAGTTACGAAGTGATGCTTTTGTAGCCTAACTTTGTAACTCACTCATTGTGGGTAAGAATAGGAGGATTAAATATTTAAAACTTTAAATGAAACATGTGATGCATATTTCCTTGTTGCCTCATGACTAAAGCTAGTTTGGATGTGGGGGACGTATTTCATGTGTACAGAGTATAGGTAGTTCCTGTACCTCATGATGACCCTTTGCATTGCTGTGAATGTAACTTACAATTCTTTAAAACAAGATAAGTGATCAATATTTAGCAAGCATAAACCATGAGTCTTCATAGGAGACACCTGCTTTCCAAAGCTGATCTCTTATCAGGAGACTGTTTAGGCTTCTGGCACAATTTAAAAAAAAACAACAAACAAACAAAAAAAACCCCAACAAAATGTTGTGGATCTCTCAGCTGAGATATTTTTCACAGGATCATTAAGGATCAGCGGCTTAACTAGACAGACTCTGATCTCTGCACCACAAATGTACAGTTGCCTCAAACAGTACCTTGACTGTTCTGTACACTAATTGATATATCACAAACACTTATGTACATAATTTCCATCATTTATCAGCAGTCCTAGCTAACCAGAGAGGTCCCAGTTGACTGGAGGTTAGCAAATGTGACACCAATCCACAAAAAGGGTCGGAAGGAGGATCCAGGGAACTACAAGCCTGTCAGTCTGACCTCGATGCTGGGGAAGGTTGTGGAACAGACCATCCTGGGTGTCACAGCTGGAAAGCTGCCTGGCAGAAAGAGACCTGGGGGTTCTAATTGACAAGCAGCTGAATATGAGCTGGCAGTGTGCACAGGTGGCCAAGAAAGCCAAGGACATCCTGGCTTGTATTAGAAATAGCGTGGCCAGCAGAATTAGGGAGGTGATTGTGCCGCTGTACTCAGCACTGGTGAGGCCACACCTCGAGTATTGTGTCCAGTTTTGGGCACCTCAATGCAAGAGAGATATCGAGGTGCTGGAGCAAGTGCAGAGGAGGGCAACGAAGCTGGTGAAGGGCCTAGTAAACCAATCATATGAAGAGCACATTAGGAAAGAATTTTTCACAGAAAGAGTGGCTGGGCATTGGAGTAGGCTGCCCAGGGAGGTGGTCGAGTCACCATCCCTGGGTGTGTTTAAGAGACGTTTAGGTGGGGTGTTGGGGGATATGCTGTAGGGGAGAACTTTGTGGAGTACAGTAGATGGTTGGACTTGATGATCCCAAGGGTCTCTTCCAACCTAGACAATTCTGTGATTCTATGATTCATTATGCGGCACATGCAGGACAACTGGGTGATCAGGCCCAGTCCGCATGGGTTCATGAAAGGCAGGTCCTGCTTGACTAACCTGATCTCCTTCTATCACGAGGTGACCCGCTTAGTGGATGAGTGAAAAGCTGTGGATGTTGTTTACCTGGACTTTGGTAAAGTCTTGGATACTGTTTCCCACAATTCTCCACATTTTCCTGGAGAAATTGGCTGCTTGTGGCTTGGATGGATGGATGGATGGGCCCAGGGAGTGGTGGTGAATAGAGTTAAATCCAGTTGGCAGCTGGTCACAAGTAGTGTTCCCCAGGGTTTGGTACTGGGGCCGGTTCTCTTTAATATCAATGACCTGGACAAGGGGATTGAGTGCACCCTCAGTAAGTCTGCAGACGACACTAAGTTGGGCGGGAGTGCCGATCTGTTTGATGGTAGGATGGCTCTACAGAGAGATCTGGGCAGGTTGGATCGATGGGCTGAGGGCAATGGTATGAAGTTCAACAAGGCCAAGTGCTGGGTCCTGCAACCCCATGCAGTGCTACAGGCTTGGGGAAGAATGGCTGGAAAGCTGCCTGGCAGAGAAGGACCTGGGAGTGTTGGTTGACAGCTGGCTGAATATGAGCCAGCAGTGTGCCCAGGTGGCCAAGAAGACCAATGGCATCCTGGCCTCCTGTATCAGGAATTGTGTGGTGAGCAGGACTAGGGAAGTGATCGTTTCCCTATACTTGGCACTGGTGAGGCCCCACCTCAAGTACTGTGTTCAGTTTTGGGCCCCTCATTACAAGAAAGACATTGAGGTATTGGAGCATGTCCAGAGGAGGGCAACAAAGCTGGTGAGGGGTCCGGTGAACAAGTGTTATGAGGAGCAGCTGAAGGAACTGGGGCTGTTTGGCCTGGAGACAAGAAGGCTGAGGGGAGACCTTATCACTCTCTACAACTACCTGAAAGGAGGTAGCAGCAAGGTGAGGCTCAACCTATTCTCGCTAGTTGCAAGTGATAGAACAATAGGAAATGGCCTCAAGTTGCATGAGGGGAGGTTTAGATTGGATATTAAAAAAAGTTTCTTGACTGAAAGGATTATCAAGCAGTGGAACAGGCTGCCCAGGGAAGTGGTGGAATCGCCGTCCCTGGAGGAATTTAAAAGACGGGCAGATGTAGCACTGAGAGGCACGTTTTAGTGGTGGTTTTGGCAGCATTAGGTTAATGGTTGGACTTGATGATCTTAAGGGTCCCTTCCAACCTAGACAATTCTATGATTCTATGATATATATGTATGTTTGAGAAGGTTTAGTTTGTTGTAGACTTTTGCATCCTGTTTATTTGATAAGCCACCCATACTTTTGCAGCAACCCAGATCACCCACTGAAGGGACTTGGTAGAAACACATTTTGGGGGGGTTGTTTTTTAGAGGAGGGTGCCAGAGGACAGTAATGTGTGGGCCCGGTTACCTTTAACTAAACACTTAATGTTGCCTATGACAGCAAATATTAAACTGGCTATGAGCACATGATATAGTTGCTTGTCCTAGACAAGGATGTTTTTGTTCATCCTGGTTATTTTTGAGGTACTATCCAGGTCGCTTATATTTGTGTGACAGTGTAGCCCACATCCTGCTTAGATTCTCAGTATACTTTCTTGTAAATTTTTGTTTGCTATTTAGTCCTGCTCCCTTGCTCAGTCCCTAAATTTGACTTGTGTTTGTTATGTTGCCCTTGTTGGCAAAACAAGTAACTTGTTAGATTAACCGACCAGATAAAGTAAAAGATGAAACAGAAGGACTCTGTGATCCCCAAAACTGAACTCTGGGGCTGAACTCTGATGGACTCCTCCAGGTCTTAAATATCTTAATGCAGCTTGCTCTTTTCTTTTTTCCCAAGCAAATTGCAGATGATGCGCTTTGGAGAAATACATATATATATGAATGCATTAAAATACAGAAACTTAGGTGGGAAACAGTTGAAGAGCAACACTTGGCATGCTGGAAAGAAGCAACTTGCCTTCCACTGCTATTTTTGTGAACTGGATGTTCTGCAGCCAAGATAACTGCTGTACTTCACCCCAACGTATTTTTTTAAGGATCTCTGCAGGAGCTTGGAACAGAAATGTTTAATTTCAGGGGGGGTCACCCTCATCAAATAAATACCTCCCTCAACATCAAGCCCTGCAGTCCCTAAACACTGAACCTCCAGGAGTTCTGTGTTGCCTCGTGTTTAAGCCCAGCTCCCTATGGTTTCCTTGTTCAGCTCCCTCCTCCCTGAATATTTCATGCTCCTGGAAGAAGGAGCAAGACTGAAGTTTTTTTCACTGGAACTTGGGCAGTGGCTCCCCATCTTTCCCTCTCCTTCTCTGACTATGCATGTCTGTCCCAGGTTGCCGTCACCCCCCTTTGCCTCGCTGTGTAAACACTTTCCTTTCTACACGGTAAGGGTACAAGCATTGAGGCTGTCAGGTCTAACAGCAGCTATGCTGTGCGTTTTACCAGCAGAGAGTATGCATAGAACTTGTGTCCTGGCAGGCATGCAGAGCTTTCCTAGCTGCCTTGCTTTACATTAGATCACAGCAGAAAGAAAATGAAAAAGGGGAAGGGGAAAGCATTATGATATGATAACCATTTCAAAAACTCCCGGGTTACTTTCATTTCTTCAGTTTGTACTCTGTTATGCTGATTAGCTCTGTACTCAGTAGAAAATAAATAAAACTTCAGCTTTATAGCAAGTCTATAAATTGGATATCCTAAAACTTTCTGGTAGATGGTATTCATTCTTCAGCCTTTGAAACAGCCAAACTGACTGATCTCTCCTTTGTAGCAGTGTGTGTTACAAAATACGCAGTTCAGGAATGCATGACTCCTCAGGAAAAGCTAAAAACATTCTTAAGTTCCTCTAACTTTGGGGAAGGACTTAAGATATGTTCAAATTCTTCCCTGATTTGGGACTTTTCTGAGGAGGTGTGGTGGGTTGACCTTGGCTGGCTGCCAAGTGCACATCAAACAGCTTCCTCACTCCCTGTCCTCAGCAGGACGGGAAGAAAATAAGATGAAAAAGCTCAAGTGTTGAGATAAGGACAGGGAAATCACTCACTAGTTACCATCATAGGCAAAACAGATTCGACTTGGGGAAGATTAATTTAATCCCAGGCTCAATTTGGCTCCTGACTTTTCTACCTCCCCTTTCCCCCTGCCACCACACCCAGAGCAGCACAGGAGAATGGGGACCAGGGGTTGTAGTCAGTCCATACCAGTTCCTCTGTGCTGCTCCTTCTTCCTCATGCTGTTCCTCTGCTCCAGCTGGGGTTCCTTGCACAGGGCACCGTCCTTCAGGAACAGGGTACTGCTGCAGCCTGTGGGGAACCCAGGCTGTTCCTGACAAAAAGCCTGCTCCTGAGTAGGCTCCCCTCCATGGGCTGCAGCTTCCTTCTGGGAACCTGCTGCATCATGAGATCCTCCATGGGCTGCAGGGTGGATATCTGCTCCACCATGGCCCTCCATGGACTGCAGTTGGACAACCTGCTTCACCATGGTCTTGACCACAGGCTGCAGGAAAATATCTGCTCCAGTGCCTGGAGCACCTCCTCCCCCTCCTTCACTGACCTTGATGTCTGCAGGGCTGTTTCCCTCACGTTTTGTCACTTCTCACTCACAGCTGCTGGGCAGCATTTTTTTATCCTTTCTTAAATGTGTCATCACAGAGGTGCCACCAGCATCGCTGATGGGTTCAGCTTTGGTCTGCGGCAAGTCCCTTCTGGAGCTAGCTGGAACTGGCTCTGTCTGATCCTGGGGGCAGCTCCTGGTGTCTTCTCACAGAAGCCATCCCTGCATCTCCCCCCACTACCAAAATCTTGCCGTGTAAACCCACCACAGGAGGTAATGCCCTAGTAGTCATATTTGGGGTAGGTGGGCAGTGATTCAAACCCTAATTAAGCATGAGGCGAATAGACGGATAATTCTTTCTTCAGACTTGGTTATTTTTTTGCGTGACATGTATAGATATATTCTTCTCCAAGGCAAATACATACATGGACACAACCTCACTTTTGCTAACTTTTGATGCTCACTGACAGAAAGAGAAGAGCACAAGGGCTTCCTGTGACTTGCCTTGCATATATATTTCGTATGCAGAAGCATTGTTAAAATGGACTCTGATATGAAATACAGTGCTGCTATCGGTGTTGTTCTGATGGCAACCCAAATTCACTTAGAGGCACTACTGAAACTGCTGTAATCTGACCTGAGCATATATTCATAGTCTTGGTCTCTGTAACTCATTCATCCAATAATCTGGGTTAGATGAGGAAATGTAAGAATGGGCATCATTTTCCTATACTTGGTTGTTCTTAACTTGCAGCAAAGCATTTAAGGACTTTATCGAAGAGTAGACGTAAGTGAAAAACCTTTGCATAGCCTTGAAACATGCTGTTCTGAAAATAACCAGGTATAGTGCTGTCTTGCATCTGTTTATAAGTGTGGGCAATATTAGCTTAGTCCAGATGCTGTCAGATAGGTACCGTATTGCTCTCCACACTCCAAGGACTCTATTTACAACATAAACTTTGGACAAGGTGGGTGAGAGTTCTTTGCTTCATTCTTGTGCTTTCTGTAAATGTGTAAGTGGTTGTGTTCTTTATGAGCTCACTAGTCTTGAAACTCCTACAGACCTTGAAGTATGAAATAACATTGTTAATTGGCTGCAGCCTCTGCTAAAAGAGAGGTGTTCACCTTGCGTATCACTGTGTCCTCCTGGTCAGTTATTCTAAGCAGAAAGAAATGCTAAAAGTAGTTGAAGTAGAAAACACAGTGGATCTTGCTGAATAAGGAAACTTCTGGGCAAAAGACACAGAATGAATAGTCATGGAGTTTGCTTTTAAACCTGATCCTGTGATCTCTTAGTCACATGAATAGATGCTTGTTGACTTGCTCCCTAGACAGGCATTTGAGGTTTGAGTCTTTTGTTTTATATCCATAGGAAAACTGTTATTAACAAATGTCCCTATCTGTTTTTGATGCTCTGGCTGGCCATTTTCTTCTAATTCATTTTAAGGGGTGTTTGATAGAAGAGAGCTTCTTGGCAGCTCTCCGATCTTAATAGCTTCTGAGAAAATGCATTGATTGGCCCTTTTGTTTTCAAAAGGTTGCTGTAATTTTCAGTCATTATCTATAAGGAAATCAGTGTAATTTATTAAACCAGCATCATGGATTAAGAATTAAAGACACGACTCTTTATCACTTAAACTGGTATTACGTTGATGTTACCCATGAGGTACTTGAGTAATACAAAGAGCAAGTGGAAAAAGTTCCTATGAACTCTTAAAAAGCAAGCTTCTAGACTTCTTTCATAAGCTCAGAATTGATTCTTGAAAATAAATTTCTACTTTTTTGTTGCTTCTACCAAGAATAAACTGTATGTCTTGGAGTTTGGGTAATGAAAACAGTCCAAAAAATATCATATTAAAAATATCTTCTAAGAATGATCTTATGCCTGAGAAACAGAACACTTAGCTAGCACTCTGTGCACAATGTTTGGGTTGCAAATGTTGTAGGGAAAACAGCTTGCATTTAATCAGAGAAGAAAATTAATCTCTCTAGTCTCTCTACTTTTCAGAAAAGCAGAGTTTAGGCAGCGGCTCCAACTTCCTGTTCCTTTTACAAGCAAGTTAGGTTAGATGCTTTTCAATGATATTGCTTAAGTAGATTTAGTTTGCCTTTAAAACATGTCTTAGAAGCTTTAGAGAATTGAAATTTGATGACTGAGGTATGAAAACAAGGAATAAATTACTTTCAAACATTCCATTGTGGCTTCATAAAATGGAAGACAATAATTATGTTTTATCAGGGTCATCTCATCTTTGTTTATTTTAATTCTCTGAAGTTTTGTTTTAAAGACCCAGTATGAAGTAAATGATTCACATAAACATAACATTTTCATGCAGTTTGACTACTATTACAATGAAAACAAACAAACAAACAAACACTTCACCCCCCACCCCCAAAACCCGAATCGGTGGACTAATGTTCTGGTGAATTCTTCCTCGTCACAGTCTGTTGATCAACTGCTTACTGTAGTAGATTTCTATTGAATATATCAAATAGTGATTTTTCAGGTCTCCACTGTAAGCAGACAGGGCTTTGATCTTATTTTATAAATGGATTTTTTTTGATCCAGTCCCTTACTGATCTCTGGGAATTACATGAGATTGGAGTGATTCTGTGGGATGGCTTTAAACAGGCCAGCTAACACAAAAATCTCTTGATCAGTTTTAGCCAAGGATGGTAGGATAAACCCAGTCCTCAGGGTTTTGGGCACTGCACAGTCTTTCAAACCACCCACTTGTAAATGACTCGTTGCTTCCATTCTGACTGTCTTAAAGATGTGATCTAACCCTGCTACTTGGTGAAGTACAAGCAGTCTGAATTAGGCAAGTGGAATATTGTATCTTTCACTGTAAACTTGGGGTTGGCTTTGTCTTCAGAGTGGAGGGGCTGGGGCATGAATCATTGCAATGGTTTCTACTAGACAACATTTCTCATTCTACTTAGCCTTCAACAAAAACAAAGCCTTTGGTCAAAGCCCATGCTAATAAGTTGTCTGCCACCCTCAGAAACGTATCTTTGATAGAATGGTTGGTTAAAGCTGGAAAAGCTTTGTGCAAGTATCATGACAGTAGTTACTACAATGAACAGAGACGTGTTCTGCCATTCTGAGCTACAAATAGTGGCTGCTTTGGTACTGAATAGTAAAGTAAGATATAGGGAACAAAGTCTGTGATACACAAGGGCACATTTTGTCTGCTAATAATAGGCTCGGGACTGCCATAAATTGTCTATATAAATTATACAACAATACAGATTCTCTTTCTTAAATTTTTCTTCATCTTCCTTGCGGCTGAAAACCTGGCTAAATAACTTCCTATGGCTTTGCAGCAATTCTTGTGCATGCTCTTTGCTGTGGTAAGCATAGTCAGCAAGGGCAGTAAAACAAATGTTTCAGGACACTGATCTAGACTTAGTGCCTCACATAATGGGGTCTCATATAAACTAAAAGGACAGGCATAAACATTTTTTTTGGTCAGTTAATTCCCTGGGATGCTGACAGCTGTTGTTTTGTTATTGCCTATGACTGGCACATTCAGAAACACTGTTTCAGGGCTTCCTCCCTGGGCAAACTCAGGGAGAAACAGTGTAGGAATGCAACGGGATGGCAGTACGTCCTGCTTAACTGTATTCAAAATACTGGGGTGTTGTTTACTGAGAGAGCATGTCTTCGTATTTTTTCTCCTAACAAATGAGACTAGCATTGGTGGTAGTGATGGTGGGGGGAGGTCAATACGGTATTTGGTAGGCCAGAATACCCTGCAGAGGACATTTCCTCTGAATGCTCAGCTACTAAGGTTGGACTGGTCTTTTCCAAAATTGTACAAACATTTCTTAAGTAACCTAAGAGTTGATTTTTATTTTTCTGGAAACACTACTGGGTCATGGGTTAGTACTGTTATTGATGTTTCCTTCCAGAGCTTATGGAGTATAACTGACAAAATTACAGTTTCAAGGAATAATTGAACAAATTGTGTGTATTGTGCATAGCCAAGCTTTTATTCTCATGCCAAAATCAACTGGTATTTGAATGTGACAAGGGAACAAGCCAACAAAGCTAGAATTAAGGGGCTGCTGCTGCTTCTTGGTCGGGGAGCATGGCTGGCATAGCCTGTAGAGGAAGGCACAACTTCTAACTTAAAGGTCTAAAGCTTGCATTTACTTTGGAGCTGCTCTTGAAGATAGCAGAGGCCACAGTATATATCTTACGAGTACAGATAATTCAAATCAAAATATAAGTGGATTATTTTGCTCATATTTTATCAATAAAGACCTGATAGAGGAGTATTTCAGCCCATGGAATGGAGCCATATGCTCATGGGTTTTGCAGAATTAGGACTGAAATGTGAAAATTTGTAAATTGATTCAGAAATATGTATTCTCTTTCCGTGCTGACTTTTGCAAATATTGTCATCAGTCTGCCTTCTACAAGAGAATTAGCTTTCGTTTTAGTGTATTTAAGTGTAAAACTGGAAGTCTGTATTAACAGTCTGGTTATAGAAATAAATGCACTCTCTAACCACTGATACTGTTTGGTTTTGCAGGTCGTCTTCTGAATTTTGGGTCTGAAGGTACACTGTTGCCTTCTCAGCAAATCATGGACATCGTTGGCTTTCTGAAATCTCAATTCATTTGCCACCTTCTGATCTGCTACATATTTATAGTGTCAGGACTGATCATTAACTTCATTCAACTGTTTACTCTTATACTTTGGCCAATCAACAAGCAACTGTTCAGGAGGATCAACTGCAGGCTGGCTTACTGCATTTCAAGCCGTAAGATTTCATTTTGTTTTTTAAAGTATTTTCGTATTTTGTCTTGAGGGAATTGGTAGAAAAGTTCTAAAACAGATTTCAAAGTAACCTTGAAATGAAGGACATTAATGTGGTAATGAAAGGTCATTACTGCATCCTACAGCACTTGCATTTGTGCGAAGAGGTGTATGCTTTGTTGAAATGTCCTGTTCCGCTGAAATGTTTTGCTCTTTTGTATTGGGATAGTTGCTTGACTCAGGATGTTGAGGAATGCCTCTTCTTTGGCTATCAATCATGTTCCATTAAGCCAAATGAGAAATATTGACCAAATAATAGCTGAACTTGCTGAGATGCATTATCTGTAGGCTTACAGTGTTAACAAGTCACTTCCAATAATGCTTTCAATCTTTTTATCATGCATGGTTTTGTTTATGATCTTGGTTTAAGTGTTTCATGTGCAAATACTATTCAGGACTGGGAAATAGCAGTGAAAAAAAGAAAAATTTTTGTTTCCATGTGCTTCTTTCTTACATTAGTTGTAAACTGTTGTTTCTTTGAACAGGCATTTAAGACCTTAAGCTGTATGTGTATGTATTCAGTATACACGTATAGTTGTAATGTAGAATACAGCAGGTAGGCTGTAAGCATTGAAAGAAGCGGGAATTGCAGTTATTTTTATTTTCTGGGGCAGATGGGAGCATAAGCTCAGGATATTACTTGAAGAAAGATCAGACCTTTGTAACTGATGAGACACATGACAATTCACTAACACTTGACTAAACAGGTAATTACAGTGGAATGAATGAGACCTGTACCCATTAATTTCTTCTTTGTTAGTAGGAGGTTGGTAGAATATCCACCCATCAACAATGGATTATCAGAGCACATGTCGTCATCTTGATATTATCAGTCTGCTTATATATTTGTTTTTAAAAAGCTATGACTGCAGTTTCAGCACAGATATATTGCAGTGCAACTTCTGACTTCCACGTAATTGCTCTCAGTTTAGAGCAGACAGCATTCTCCACAGAAGCTGTTAAAAAATACGTTAATGTGCCTGTGTTCAGTAGCTAGGAGTGTGCTGTTAAATGTGTCCAACTTCCAGAGTGATTTCCCTGGGCCTTCTGAAAGTCAGAAGTACTTTCTTAAACTCAGAAGTACTTTCTAAAAATGGAACTGTTGCAAAGTGCATGCCTAAATATTATTCAAGTGTGATGTCACTGTCAATGTCGAGTGAGTTATGGATGGTTTCATACTGAACAGGCCTCCAACACAGTGTTTAAGAACTGTGTTGTAGAAATGCAGCAAAACAGTTTCCTTCAGGTCACCTGTTCTGCAACTAGGAACCAGAAAAGGGAAAGCTTTGTTAGTATTCATAAGAAACTGTTTGAGGGAGAAATCTGCCACATACTTCAAATGGGAGGCCACCACAGATTATTTATCACTCATCAGTGACTCAGATGTGCAACTATTCAAAGCATTTTTCTAAACATACTTTTGACTTAAATTTCAAAGCAGTATCAGCATGTATAGGCCTGAATAATTTGGGGGTGCTGTTTTATTATTTCTGTAATAAAAAGAGGATATGTATGTCCCTGAAGTAGTGAGTTCGCAGGTACTATTCATTTGTATGTATGAACAGTAGTATGAATGTGGCCAGGTTTTTGCCTTTTGCCTGGTAGCATAGTATACATTTGAAGCCATGGAATGTAGAAGATACTGTACAGCTGCATACACGTATATGTAGGTATATTATTATTACTTTTCAAGCAATGCCTTCTGCCCCATTCTTCCTTTTGCCTGCTTAGTGCAGAGACATCAGCTACTCTAGAGTCTCCAGACTGAATCCTTCAGCTGCCCTCAGTCTAGTCTCATCTATACTGGAGGCTGGTCACTGTGTAAGAGCAAATAATACTGCATGCTTGTCCTTGGTTGGGCAGATGGCTTTGTACTCAGGGTTGCTGATCTAGTGTTCAGTGTTGATGCCACTGGAAAAGGTTGCGTTGTGAGATTTTTTGCTCAATCATGCTCAGAACAAACTATCTCTAGGTTAAAGAGAGTTATTTTAGATTTACAGGAGAGCAAGCTAGCATTTGATATGAGTCACCCTTATCTGAGTGATATTTGCAAAGGTGAAAGTTATACTTAATTCGAAAAAGTATTTGGAAGAGCTGAAGAATGCAGTAGACCAATTAATCAAAAAGGATGTGTTTTTGTAGTAGTCTATGTATAAGATAATGCCTTTTGGGGGCAATTGGTGTGCTGACTAATAACTTAAGTTGGATCTGTGTGAGTCTGATGAAAGTCATGGAAACAGCCTACAGTTTGAGACAACGAAGTTTAGCCCTGAAGAATGTAAAAAGGCATGTGCTTTGTGGTGGTAAGTTGAAGTTTAACCCCAGCCAGCAGCTAGGACCACACTGTGCGGTTCTCCCCTATCTCCCCTAGAAAGGTAGGGAGAAGAGGGAGAAAAGGGAAAGGAAAGGAAAAAAACCTTGTGAGATAAAGACAGTTTAATAGAACAATAACAGAAAAAGGAAAATAACAATAATAATGATGATGCTAAAAGAATATACAAGATTAAGTAATACAATATAAGTCACTTTCGCCACCTGGTCAGTTGGTTGCCCAGCCTGCCGCAAGCCATGATGGTGGATTCCTGCCCCCTGGTCAACCCTCATTTATATACTAAGCATGCCATCAGTGCTACGGCACATTCCATTGGCCATCCCATTGTTCTGTCTATGCTCCTCCTCAGCTTCTATGGGAAGCTGAAAAAAAGTCCTTGAATAGTATAAACATCACCTAGCAACCACTAAAGCAATATACATAATTTACATTCTTTTCATACCAAATCTGAAACACAGCAACCCCAAGAAAGAAAATTAACTCTATCCTACCTGAAACCAGGACAGTGAGAAACATCATGTTGCTCTGAGTGGCTGGTAAAGCCTGAGTCACCAAGTCAATTGAAGTGTGAAATAGAGCAGGCATGGCTTAATGTAAGAATGGAATGAAAGCAGCAGCTGCCTTTAGATCTTGCAAGTTTAGTCAGTTTCTACTTGATATCAAAGGCAGAGATAAATGATTCCGTAAAATCAGCAGGGGAGAGCATTAATCTTTGACACTATGCTCTCTGGGAAAGTTCTTTTTGTATTTCAAGTAATGGTGCAGTTTTCTTCTACTCCTTTTCTTCCTATCTCCTTTCTAATATAAGAACATAATATTCTCACTTCTCTATGTGCAATGTCTGCTGTCATACTGTATATGGGAAGCTAAACTGCTATTGTGATTAATGAATTGTTCTCAGTTCAGTAGTTCAGCTTGGTTTGGGGGTCCTTATCTGTTCACATGCATCAAGCCAGACTAGCTCAATTAAAACTATTCGTAGAATCATTTAGGTTGGAAAAGACCCTTATGATCATCGAGTCCAACTGTAAACCTAACATTGCCAAGTCCACCACTAATCCATGTCCCTAAACACCACATCTATACGTCTTTTAAATACCTCCGGGGACGGTGACTTACCCCTTACCTGGGCAGTCTGTCCCATTGCTTAACAATGCTTTTGGTGAATAAATTTTTCCTTATATCCATTTTAAACCTCCCCTGGCACAACTGGAGGCCATTTCCTCTTGTCCTCTTGCCTGTTACTTGGGAGAAGAGACCAACCCCCATCTATCTGCAACCTCCTTTCAGGTTGTAGAAGGTCTCCCTTCAGCCTCCTTTTCTCCAGATGAAACAGCCCCTGTTCCCTCCGCCACTCTTCATAAGACTTGTGCTCTTGTGCTCTTCGCCAGCTTTGTACCATAAAATGGCTGTATGGAGTAGCTGTTGTTTGGTAGCTGAGGACAATGTAGCTGTGTGAGCTGCTACTTCTCTATTGTGAGTATGGCAACAACACTACAGCTTCTCACTGTAACTGCTGACAGACAACCCAGCAGGCTAAAGCCATAGACTTCAAACTTCTCTTCATCAATGCAAGTTAGAGAAGAGGTAGAAACCTGGTTTCCAGTTTGAATTTACAGTGGAAAGGATTCACTAGAGCAACAACTTGCTTTTAATAGAACAGAGCAGGTGTAATGGCACACACCAAGTTACCTTCAATGATTGGTGTTGAGAAATTGTTGCCTTTCTTCAAACCAATTGTGAATCCTGGGTTGGTCAGATAGGGTGAGTTTAGCTTCTCTACTGACCTGCTTCGTTCTGTATTAGCATTGGGGAGAACTTTCTAATGGCAGTGTTGCAAATGAAAAAATACTGGTTCTGGTAAATCACCAATTTTTCCGCCATGAATGAAATTTCAATTGGGTAAATGTTCAGCCATTGTTCAGCTCGAATCTCCTGCTGCCCACAGGGTGTGTTAGCCATTGATGAGATTGCAGTTTGGGTTGCTTTTGGATCTCCAAGATACTTTTCATGTTTTACTGTGAATAAACTCTTCTTGTTTGCTCCCATTGTCCCATTTGACAGATATCTACAAGGCAATGGTTAGTTGTAGTCCTCCTTCCTTTGTATTTCTCAACCATTACTGAAGAGTGTTAGTTGCAGAGAGCGGACATTCAATTTGAAAGAACAGACTTTTGTCTGTGTTGGTCTTGAAATGAGCTAAAAGACTAGTAAGGGTTACACACCCTCTGTTGTGCTTTAAGTTTAAAGAAACAGAACAAAACCCCAAACCGTTGGGCTTCTAACTTTCAGAAAATATCTTCTGCCTTCAAGTATATATTCATTCACTGGTTCAACTGCCTGTTAATCCCCCAGTTGTAGAATGACAACCCTGATAAACTCACCCTAATACTGAACTCCAGAGTGCACATCTAATAAGGAAATTGAACACTGCAAACCTCAATAAGGTAGTAACAATAAAAAATTTAAAAATAAGTGTGCTTGGAAGACGGCATTAGAACAAAGGCTGGGCAAGCAATCAATCTTATTTTTTAGTTTTGAATAATTTAGGGACATCTTATCCTCAGTCTCTTTTTCCAAAAGACTGAGAGCCAAGATATATGCCAAGAAAGGAAGCACTTGGCATGGAATACATCACAGCTCTCATGGATGCTGTTTGTGCCTGAATTTGAAGAGGTGGGAATCACAGAATCACAGAATTTTCAGAGTTGGAAGGGACCTCTAGAGATCATCTAGTCCAACTCCCCTGCTAAAGCAGGATTGCCTGGAGCACATTACTCAGGACTGCATCCAGGTGGGTCTTGAAAATCTCCAGAGAAGGAGACTCCACAACCTCCCTGGGCAGCCTGTGCCAGTGCTCTGTCACCCTAACTGTAAAGAAGTTTTTCCGTGTGTTGGAACGGAACTTCCTATGTTCCAACTTGCACCCATTGCCCCTCGTCCTGTCACTGGGAACCACCGAGAAGAGTGTGGCTCCATCCTCCTTCAACCCACCCTTTAGATATTTGTAAGTAGTAATAAGGTCTCACCTCAGCCTTCTCTTCTCCAGGCTAAAATGTCCCAGCTCTCTCAGCCTTTCTTCATAAGGGAGATGCTCCAATCCCTCAATCATCTTGGTTGCCCTTCGCTGGACTCTCTCCAGCAGTTCCCTGTCCCTCTTGAACTGGGGAGCCCAGAACTGGACACAGTATTCCAGTTGTGGCCTCACCAGTGCCGAGTAGAGGGGGAGAATGACCTCCCTCGACCTACTGGTCACACTCTTCCCTATGCAGCCCAGGATTCCATTGGCCTTTTTGGCAGCAAGGGCACACTGCTGGGTCATGGACAACTTACTGTCTACCAGGACCCCCAAATCCTTCTCCTCAGAACTACTTCCCAGCAGATCCACCCCTAACCTATACTGGTGCCTGGCATTCTTCCTCCCCAGGTGCAGGACCCTGCACTTGCTTTTGTTGAACCTTATTAGGTTCTTCTCTGCCCAGCTCTCCAGCCTGTCCAGGTCACGCTGGATGGCAGTGCAGAATATATCTTCTTCTTCCCCCTTATCTGAGTACAACAAACCACCACAAAGGGTATGCACGGCTTTTCTGCACTAGCTTGTAAAGTTGGCCAAACACAGGTTGTCTTGGGTATTAGTGCCCTTTGCGCACATGGCTGCGTAGCTTGCTGGGGCAGAGGGGAAGCGGTTAAACGGTTTGTGCTTCCTGAACCCATTTGCGTTTGGTAGGCTGGGGCAGTACTGCTCTGGGGTGAACAGAGCGTGCTGGGGTCCTGCAGGCTGTTTGGGACATAACTCTGCCATGTGCCAAGGCTATGAGAATGGGACATACACATACAGGACAAACGGCTTCTTTAGTGGTGCTGGGTGTATTTACTCAGGAAGCTATTTGCCTGTGAGTGGAGCGGTGGTTGATAACTTGTCCTCTTGCTGCCACTGTGTTGGGGGAAAATTAGTTTATCCTTGTCCTGAGATCCACTTTGTGCTCCCAGGGTGAGTGGCATACTGGCCTCCTCTTGACTGTCTGCACCAGGTGAACTTTGCATAAACAAAAGAGCTGCCAACAATGGCACAGTCCTGTGGACAGGTGCATAAGGGTTTTAAAAGCAATTGGCTTAGCTTCTAATCTGCCTTCATAAATAAATTATAGTAGTACTAATACCTATTCTTGTGCTATGAAAAGGGTGTTATTATGCCTCTGGGTAAAGTTACATTATGTAGGCAGCAGTTTGTAAATCCCTATGAGGGGAAGGCCCTTCTTTGCATGGAAAGAGGCACCCTGATGCCTGCTCATTGACTGCAGTAAAAACAAGATGGAAACTGATTCTTCTTACAACTGAGCTTTCTGGAAACAAAACCAGAGGAAATTGAGAACTGCTTCAAGTTCATCATCTTGGCTGGCTATTATGAGACAGTAAAGCTAGTTCCTTCGACGTACAACTATAGGCTTTGCAACATGAGAACTAGGCATCCAAATAAGGCTCTGTGGTACGACCAGGGCCACAGTAATCCTCAAGATTATTTTGTTTCCCTGCATGCACTGCCTCCTTGGAGTTCAGAGGAGCCCTTAGCCATTTTGCTTGTTGTTTGTACCAAGGTGGTGCTGGGGCAGAGAGGAGAATTCTCTCCTCTGGTGCAGTTGAGTAAGTGGGAAGCAAGAGGGCCCTGGAAAGGCAGGGCTTACTTCTTCCTCCACTTCCCTCTACTGCCACCTTAGACTGCAGAGGAAGCAGTCTGCTGTTGTTCAAAGTAAGCCACAGTGTCCTTAACATAATCCTGTATTGTTTTATTTATAAAGCAAACTGAGTTAATGCTTGTACACATAAATGTAGCAAAGAGCTTTCACAGGGCACTTAGGACTGCTTTCTTAGCCTGTTTGCAACATTGTTTTGAGCAACGTGTGCAAAATTGCTTTTTCTGAAGTGCTCTCTGGCCATATAAGCCTTTTTTAATCTTGGTTCCGCACACCACATCCATGTGAAGCTACCGGGAAAGACTACGAAAAGTTTACAACAAATACTGAGGGAAAATCGGAGGCCAAATTTGATGGTCACGCGAAGAGAAAATGTTGATTTGAACCTTTGGGGAGCTAGACCATCAGCTTAGCCTTCTTGTTTTCCCTCAAGTCACACCATGGGGATGACGGTAGAAACAGAGTGTACTAAGGAAACGTCCATTTTAGTTTTAATCTAGATAACTATCCTGCCCTCAGTAGCAGAATTTATGGTAGCATGGAGATCTGAGCAGGCAGGTGCCCAACTACCTACCCAGGCAGTGAGGTGTTTGTTGCAGCCTGCATGCTGCCATGGCAATTTTATTCTCAGCACTTGGGCTACCTTTGGTATCTCTAGACAAACCATTGCCATACCTCTTTTCTGTAATGTAGTCTTAGGTTTCTTTTCATGTTCCCTGCAAATCTGAAGTAGGTGTTTACATGTCTGACTCAAGGGGTGTTCACAAAATTTTTTTGTTCACAAAATAATACTAAGGGATCAGTACATTAAATGTTTCAAGCAATGAAGTACACTGCAGCCTGTATTGGTGTGTTTTCCAGCTCTTGCTTGCTTCATTCTGGGGTGTGAGTCTTATTCTAGGGGTGAGAGGCTGGAAAGTAGACTTAGGGATGTATGCCATAATACTGAAATATGAATCTCTTGGCTCTTCAAGTGATAGGCTGTATAATGTCCTTCATAAAATCAGTCAGGATCCATTTTAGGGGTAGCAGGGAGATCACGCCATTTTTGTTTGTGGATATGATTTTGAAGTGTTTTCTTTTTGTTGCTGAGTATTCTCTTGTCATATGATGGCATGTGCCCCAGTATCCTACTGTTGAGTTGCCTGAATTATTGTGGCGCAAGCTTGTGGGTGCATGACCACGTATGAGCATACACATCATTCTGCTAGATCATATTTGCTCTTATGGTTGATTTCCTTTTCGAAGCCTTCCAACGGGTCCAGGTAGATCTCTCTCACCCTGAAATGAGTTTTGCCCTCAAAAACTATTTGTTTCATTTGCCTTGACAATGTAGATTTTTTGTTAGCGTAGAAATCATTTTCTCTAAAGTGTCATCTAATTTGTTAACACCTTCTTCCAGCCTGCTTCTTAATACTCTTTTATACCTGTTATGTGCTTGTGACAATGCTGCTGGTTATCTGTACAGTTCCCCACTGACACCAAATCTTGAACTTCTCTAATTTGGAAAGACTGAAGGAACCAATCACTGCAGCAGGTTCTGCATTAGTTTGCTGGTAGAGTAAGATAATGTTTTTGTTCCCTGCATCCATCACAGCTTGAACTCCCCTTTTTCCAGATTGTGTTAGCGGAATTATAGTCATCACTATGAATAAGTCTTCTGCAGTGCCTAGCAAATGCCTCCATATTTTCCTGACTGCCATTAACTTGCTATATGAACTAATAACATTTCAATCCCTCTAATTTTATGCCACTTGCAGGCATTGTTATCCAGATTTCATAGTGGTTCAGGTATCGACAGTGAGCTTTAGTGGATCAACGAAGAGCATGTGCTGATTGCAGGCATGCTGCGTGAGCGTAGTGCTGTTCTGTTCATGACGGTGTGATTGAATGACATCTGTGCATGACCTTTAGCAGTGTTCCTAATTAACCTAAAAGGGATATCATCTGTTATGACCAGCTCTTAGGAGAAAGAGACTGTTTTCTAGGAAAATGGATGTGAAAAATACTTTTGGTACTAATGCTTTCTATCCAAGACTGGTGAAGAGCTAGAGAGTACTTAGTCTGATCTTTAATGAAAAGAGCATCTTCACTGTCACTGATTGTATTTTGCTGTTGCTGGAGCCTTTGTAGAGTTTCCTTGTCTTCATTTTCCCTTTTTTTTTCTTGCCTCAGATTCCTGATCTGAAGAAGGGTGATGGTGATAGCCTGCAGACTGGAGAGAGGGATGGCAGGGAAGCAATAGAAGGTGAACCACATTCTGTTTGGTGTTTAGCCTCTCACATCACAAAGTTTGCAGCACCTCTTGCTAAGCATTAGATCTGGCCAGCAAGCTTCCTAGATTCCTGAACTGGGGTAAATCTGGAGTGTTTGTAGGCCCCACCTGGAGTACTGAGTCTAGCTCTGGAGCCCTCAGCACGGGAAAGACATGGACATGCTGGAGCAGGTCCAGAGGAGCGCCAGAAAAATGATCAGAGTGATCGAACATCTCTCCTATGAGGAGAGGCTGAGAGAGTTGGGGTTTTTCAGCCTGGAGAAGAGAAGGCTCCAGGGAGACCTTATTGTGTGCTTTCAGTACTAAAGGGGGCTTATAAGAAAGGTGGGGACAAACTTTTTAGCAGGCCTGTTGCGATAGGATAAGAGGCAATGGTTTTAAACTAAAAGAAGGTAGATTTAGACGAGATATAAGGAAGAAATTTTTTACACTGAGGGTGGTGAAACACTGGAACAGATTGCCCAGAGAAGTGGTAGATGCCCCATCCCTGGAAACATTCAAGGTCAGGTTGGATGGGGCTCTGAGCAGCCTGATCTAGTTGAAGATGCCCCTGCTTATTGCAGGGAGGTTGGACTGGATGACCTTTAAAGGTCCCTTCCAACCCAAACTATTCTATAATTCTATGCAAGTACTTCCATCTGATACGACATAACTCAGAAACGTGATATCTAGTGATCCAAGTCATAGCACAGAGTATGAAAACATTAATGTTTGTACAAGTTTCATGCTACAGCTGTTTATTCGTTAAGGGTAAATATCACAATCAGAGGATCAAATTCTCCTTAAGAGCCACTGCATAGTAGTAGAAACCCCAGTTTAGCTATAGGGCTGATTTTAATTGCTAAGATGGTACCAAATCTGAAGGATAGCTTCTTGGTCCTATGTAACCTTCCTGCAAAGGTGCAGAGAGTAGCTCATTGATCACCATCACCAGCTACAAGCAAATACAAACTAGCAGTAATCCAACCCTGTCTGGGGAAGAACACTACCTCCACAGGCAGAACTACTGAGGGAATTTTGAATTCTCCTGTGTTTGGTCAGGAAGTATATCTACTGGTGTAACATCCAAATGAGGTGCAGTGTGCTATTGGTTGGCTACATCTTCTACCTCCCTGCTGCCTTCTGAGCAATGTGCAACACTAGGTGATTCTCCATCTACCAATAGCATGAAGTCACCTTGCAGCAAGTTGTTGTGGAGTAGATTTTTGGGCTTGTTGGGACTTCAGCAGCTGGTCCAGTGAAAGTATCTGGTGTCTGAGTAACTTTTTGCAGGAGGTTTTCCAAACCGGTAGTAAGTAGTATTTCCTTTCAGCAAGTACTTGAGGTCTTTCAGCGTGACACTTGAGATGAAAGAGCTTCTGAGTGCACATGCTTGGTATTCCTCTATGGCTCAGTGCTTTTTTAGTGTGACATGTTTGCATCCTTCTGGTTAAAGCTTCTTGCTTGAGGATTATGCTGTTTTCTCACTTTGGAGACTCTTGCAAGGTAGCAGGGTCTTCTCGGACAATCTACATGTATGTTGCTGAATATTCTTTACATCCATCTTGGCGTAGTCTATGCTTAAACATGTTTCTTCAAACACTGTGTGCAGAAGTAGGAATCCTTTAAGTCTGGATAAGGAACCAAATGGAAATGTGTGCAAACCAATTCTTTCACCAGCTTGGTTTTGGGGAGGCAGTTACCCTTTTGCCAGACCCATTTTTGTCCTTGCTGAAATAATGTTTGAAGCAAAATAAGTAGCAACAAAGGGACACAAGTATAAGAGATTATTTGTGGGTAGATTGTTTTGCTCTTCTGTTAGCCTACTTTTATTAGTATTTTAGATCTGTGTGCTTTTTGTACTCAAGCAAATTGCATTGGAGTGTCAATAACTACCACTTCCTTTCTCTCATGGTGTTAAAGAAGCGGGAAGTACACTTCATTCTGATTATTCTTCAATTCTAAGTTGACTCTCCAGTATATTGCATCTCTGAGTGTGGGGTTTTCTTTGAAAGTTAAAAAACAAGTGATCTTCCTAATACATGAGGGTTTTTCCATTGTACATAAATTTCTTACTGCTCATTGGTACTTACATGGCTCTGGTAAAACAAAAAAATCCAGGAATCAATATGTACTGCTAATGAAAGATTTTGATGAATGCATGTATCTGCTGCCTGTGTTAGGTAAGGAAATATACAGAGTGATTGTACAGACTTAATTTCTTGCTGTCATTTGTAAAGATGCTTACTTTGGGGAAGCGTGGGAGATCTGCAGCTGTGAGGCTTTTGACAGGGGGTCTCATTAACATAGATTTGCTGCTGTAAAGGAGCTCCTTTCCTGTACCACTCTTGAATGCTCTGGAGAGTCCTTTATTGGATTTTTCTTTTTCTTAAAGCAAATAAACTCATACCATTCTCTGACATTTTCTAGGCTTTTTCCCTAGCTCATATGGTGTCTCATCTAAAGATGTGCAATGTGCTAATACTCTGTAGTTTGCTGAGGACTCTATATTGGCAAGCTAGCTATACAGAACTAAAGAATCTGTTACTTCCTTCAAACTCAAACTATTTATCTGTAGGGCCTATTTGATAGACTTTTATAATGCTATTCTTTGTACAAAGGCAAAAGATAGCGTGGCAGGATGTTAACCTTGCAGTATTCAGAAAAGTGCTTTCATTGGCTGGATTGGGTTATATTTTCAGAAATTGAATGCAAACTGATTTCATCTGAATTGTTATCAATGAGTTGTCCTACTCACCAAAATATATCAATTAAGGATTTATTATTTGAACATGTATTGCCTTTTGTGTTCATAAAGGAGGAGGAAGATACACAGGCAAGATAGCTGACATACCTCTTTAGTTTCTAGATGTTCTTAGTCTAACCTAGAGTTTAAAATTGAGACCACAGTACATTTTCCTTTGACACTAGATTTTCAGTATTTTTTTAAATTCTGAGAGTTCAGAAGATTTCTAGTTGGATTGAAGCTTACCATGGAGTTTGTCTTCCTTGTGTCTTCACAGGCTCTGACTTAGTGCTAGAAATCTGCATTAATTCATGCCTTAAATTCAAGGTTTCCTGAAGGGTGATTTTAATTTCCTTAGTTGTATGGCAATAGCTTGTAGCTTCCTGTATGTGTATGCAGTCCTCAGGTGAGAATTAGCAAGGCTGGAATGGCGGATGCATGGGTCTTTGAGATACGGGCCTTATTCTGATAAGGAGTGATAGATTTGTTCATGTGGAAAGCAAATGATGATTGATAAATAGATTGTTATGCAAGTGCAGGAGAGCAGAAGGGCAAACAATGTCCCAGGAGCATCCCAAGCTGTGTGGGTTACACTATTGGATTTACTGACTTAAAGTTAATGTGGAAGGCAGGACCTGATGTGCTGCTACTTGATGTCTGTGCCATGTAGATAAGTCCTTGCAAAGTTATTTTTCTATGTTGGAAAGATGGGAATTGGACCTCTATTAAGAGCAGTGGTATGCTAGGTTCTTCCTGTGTTATGTAGGATACTGGAGTGCTGTAGTAATCTTCAGGACTGTAAGGTGGTTCCTGTGAACAATATGAGAAGGTTGAAAATACTGGTGAGTACTTTGTCGCAAATGGGGTTGGAATGGTAATACCGTCTCTGGCCTTCATAAAAAGAGTAAGAGTCAGGATGCTGGAGTCTCTCCTTTATTTCCAGTTTGTGTCATTGATTTGTTGCTGTAGAAGAGTATGGTAATCATGATTGCGTTTTTAAACGGGGAAGAACAAAGAAGGGATAGGAAGGTTGTCTACTCTCATGTATGAGCAGTGCCTGTTGCAGGTGGGTACTCTTGTAGGATGTCTTTCTTGAGATATGAAAAATAAATGTTAGTAGAACAAACCTGTGGGACCAACTTCTCTGTCTGGAAGAGCACTTCTACTGAATTCTGGTATTACAATTGGAAGGTCATTCTTGCTGCTCCCTTCGGTGCCTCATTAGGTCTTAAACAAGGAGTTGTGTGCTTGCCCTGGGGAGCAGTCCTGGGGGGAAGAGGAGCAGGAGGAAATGCCTGCTTGATTGTTATCTGCACTGACTGGTCCTGTTGCCACGAGGAACCGCTGGTTTGTTGAAACGTAGGAGTATTGCTAAATTCCTTGGGGAAGAAGGATAAGAGGAGCCTTCAAATGTGAGACAAATATCTCTGACACGTGGCTGTTCAATAATTAATTTCCCCAAAGGGTTTGAAAAGAGCATTTCAAAACACTGACTACTGCAGATCTGTGTGTCTGTTAAACCCGTTGCGCTTGAGAGGCTGGCTTTGTTCCACACGCTGTGTGACTTGGAAAGAAGAAGCTGTTTCGTAGGCAGATTGTGTAGAGATAAAAGATGGAAAAAAGCTGTGAAATGAAATGTTTGAAGTGTGCAGCTGTTTTTTATGAAGGGAGGGTTGCTTTTAACTGTCAGTATGGAGATAGTTTAAAAGGAACAGTGGCTAAAGAAATGAGCGAAACTTGTTTCCATATTGCTCCACCCCTCTAGCTCAGGACTGCACTAGAGAAGGTAGCATGAATTGAAACCTCTCGTTTCAAGAATACATATGCGGACTTAAAATTTCTTCTTCACCTGAAGAAAAATTGTGGTTTACATTTTGTGGGCATTACATTAGAAAGAAAGAATCTATTTGGCCAAACTTGAATGATCAGTGTGCATTTTGAGAGGGAAGGCAATATGGGAATGCGAACTGGGGGGAAGCTGGGAAGTGAGGTGGTGTGCCAGTACACAAGTGGTAACTGGAAGGGTCCTGTGCAAGGCTTGTGTGCAGATCATAGCTGCTTGCTCAAAAACTAGAGGCGTGCCTTAATGTACAGGTTTTTACCACAAGTTCTCAGTTCCTGTCTTAGCCCCTGTGAGGATCTGAAATGCTGTAACTTTTAGGATATGTTGAAGGCTTGTGCATTTAAGATCTTGCATTGAATCTGATTCTGATCTTGGTTCCCAAAGCAATTACAGCTTGGCTATGTTACAGGAATGCAAGCTTGGCCGTATTAAACTGTCTATAGTTTACGTAGTTTGGTATGTTTCATCTGAGAAAACATTGAGGACACTTCATCAAAAAGGGTGAAACACTTTTTATCAATAAAGCGTTAGTTGTCTTTATTCTGTAAGAAAATAAAATGGATCATGTTCATGGAGCTGAGGCACAGCAAGCACCAGAGCTATCGTTGTGTAATGTTGGCCTTCAAAATTACAGTCACAATATTTCAATAAAGCAACATGTTTTTCACTTATTGCACTAGCCAGTTCATACATGTGTACATGCAGGTTTTAATTCTATGACTAAGCAAACATTGAGGTTAAATTGCCAAGAAGATCAAACCACAGATAAAGCTTTAGCTTTGTAATGGGTGTGATGAGTCTAAAACTTATTTTGTGTAACTCAGCATGGTTTAACAGTGACTACACTGGAGTCGAGGATTATTTTTATGCCAGTTGAGGATCTGGCCAACTTAAGTAAATGTCAGTTTATATTTGGGGGAGAGGGGGGAGGTGGGGGGAAAAAAAACAACCTGTGTACCATCAATCTTCAGGAACTAATGTTTACTTATGACTAATGCAAAAGTCACATTGCAGCTTGAAGTTGCATTTGATTCTTACAGTGTACAGAATCGGCTGGGGGGGGGTTCTACAATTGGCTTTGGTTGATTAGTTGGTTTGGTTTTTAACTACAAAATATATCATCCTCTCCTCCTCTGTGATTTTTATCTTGAAGCTATGTTGAGAGATTTTACTAGGTGTTGGGAGGAGGTGGTTGTTATCATTTTAAAGTGGTAGTTTTGTTTGGACTTTAATATTCCAAATTGTTTATTTATGAAATGTTCCTTTTAGCATATTATTCTTTGCCAGTCACAGGCTACGTAGAGCATGCCTTTGAGCATTTATCAATGATGAGCTCCGCTTTCAGCAGCCTGTGCATGCCCTGTCCTCTATAAAAGAATTCTGCCTTGCGTGCTTGCCTGGGGACTGTTTCTGTACGCTGCGTGCCCCGCCTTTGCTCTCTACATCTAAAAGTTGAGCAATGGCACATGGGCATTGTGGCCAGCCTAGGGCTCCCTCTGTGCGCCCCACCTAGGGATGTTAGATGAAATCCTCCTTCCTGTCCACATTCCTGGTTGAGTTGTGTGGGCTTTTTTCAGTAAGTGGCCAGTGCTGGTTTGCAAATCAAAGTGTACTTTAAAACAGTTTTGAATCTTGTTTTAGATTTATTTTTCCTTTGCTGTTTAGCTATTTTTTCTTAGCTAAAAGCAGAGAGAGACTTACCCTTCAGGTTTGGGGCTGACCCCTTGATCTGGACCCTCTGTAGAAGAAGCTCTGCTCTCTCCTGTTCATCTTTCTCTGCAGGGGGTTATACCTCTTGCACAAAGTTCATAAACCAAAGTCTTCCTTACTGAACTTTAGGATCTGCTTGCTTGTCCTACTGCTGTATTGTGTCAAGGAGTGATATGATGTGCTGCAACATATGGATTTGGAGGACTCTGGGTTGAGTTCTTCCATCTGGAAGCCTCCATGCAAGCTTCATCCCGCAGAGCCAGTCTGTTGGAGGAGCCTTTGCATGCCATCTGGCTGGAGTGTTGTCCTCTGTTTCTGTGCTGTTTTTTCACAAGCTTCTCAGTCACACCTTTGGCGGTCAGAAAAAAATTGGAAGCAACGATGCTCACAGCAACCGAGGTCATGAGTGATTTCTGTCCTTCAGCTGAACTTGCTGACATTGCTTCTTCCACTCCTATCAGGCTACATGGCAATTCCAGTTGGAGAAAGATCTAAACTGGTAAAAATTACGTGGTTTTCAAGTAACAGGCCCATAGTGAGAAAGCACTGGAGTACCTCTAGGCTCTTCCTGTCCCTTCATGGTTCTGTTGCAGTGCAAGCTGTTGCAAAGACATTGAAGCAGCAGTGTTGATAACACAGGAGGTTATTGTCTAAGCCTTCCAATAAGGTTGGTAAATGCAAATGCTAAATAGTGTTTATTTGCACTGGCTTTCCACTTTCCAGCTTTGTAGGCAAGACTTTTAGAGAAGATCCAAATGGCCTGCACAGAACCTCAAAGACCTCAGGCACAGTGCCAGCTGGCAACCTAACAACTCTGCAGTCTGCCCTTGATGGGTCTGATATAGCAACCAGAACTGGAGTCATTACTGTCCTTCTCTTAATTTCAAGTGGCCGAAGTCCTGTGTGAAGTCCAGATGAACATCAAGAAGTGTTGATCTTAAAAAGCTGTAAGTCTTCCTAATGCAAAGGGAAAATGTCAGCCTGCATGATTTAAATCAGAGTATTTCCATCAGTTGCAAATCTGTAGCATGTATGGCCTAGAGGATGGGAAGAGGATGACGTTGTCTACGTCACCTGATCTAGCTGATAAACACTGCATCCAAGTCAGTGAGTCACATGGGTCCTGTGTATTTTGAGAAAATTTAGGCAACAAAAGTGGTAAAGATAATTCAGAAAGGAATTCTCTAGCTAAGTTCAAGGAAACCACTGATTCTTGCAATAGGCTGCCTTTTTTGTTCTGGGATTTCTGTACAGTTTTAATCCATTTTTCATGGGAGAAAATTCTGACACCTGGTACACTTTGTGCAATATTGTATGCCCTGCTTAAATCTTCAAGTTTTTCCTGTTTTTTTTTTTTTTTCTGTGATTCTCTTGTAGTAGAAATACTTGTGATAAAGTTGAAAGAAATATCAATAGTGCATATGCATCTGATCTTGTGATGCCTGTCTACTTCCGACACATGCGCACCTTGTTTGCATGACGGGTCTTTATTTTGCTACTGCTGAGACAAATCAGATCCTGCCTTTTAAAAGAAACAATATCTATTCCTTCTCTACCTACTTGAAATGGTATGTCTGACAGCTACTCTTCATAATTTGCAAAGCATTGAATAGGAAAATGTCTTGGTTACCAGAGAAGCACAGCCTGCCTTTTGTAACTGGCAGAGGCAGTGTTTTTGGAAACTGAATAGAAGAGCGTAAACTCTGAGCCTGATGATTATACAAGGTTGCCATGTACCCTGTAAGCTAAACCTATGTTTCCTGGGAAAATTATTCAATGCAAATAATTCTAAGAGTAAACACTGCTGCAGCACACATGCAAAAGCAAGAAGCTAGTTACCTCTGTGCACAGTATTTCTGCAGTGTTATATTGAGTCATTGGGACTACAAAGTAGGAAGCCAGTAACTCTTTATTCTGGTAGACACCCTTTTAGTTTGAGCAGTGAGAGGTTAGGCAGGTTAGTGGTATCTTCATACCCTTGCCTGCTGGAGCATGAGTGGCAGGCTGGCTGAGCAGGTTGCAAGGTTCAGCCTGTGGATTATTTTTCTTTCTTGCCGCACTTAAGTTTTGAGGAAATGTTAACGCAAGCACAATCAAACTAAATGTGATCTGAGAGGCACTGTTGTTCTTGCCTGTGGTGTAATATAGTTGTATGCTTTGTGTGTATTTCTTAACAGAATGTACTGTTTCTGATGTGCATGACATTCTTTGGTAATGTTATAGTTGAAATGAACCGAATCAAGTCCAAAATGGATTCATCAAATATTTATTAAGGTAGGAAAGCAAAAGCAGCACTGGGTGGCTGGGGAGTCACAGCTCCACCAAGGGCTCGCAAATTTACACTTGCTAGAGCCCCCTTCTTATAGTCTCTTTAGTTCCAGGATGTCGTGGTCTTCTCCGGTCTCTTCATAGGTTCGATCCCTTGTTGCTAGGAGGAAGGCCATATTCTCCCTTCTCGGGGTAAGACGTGACCCCCCCCCTCCCCTCCGTAGAGCCCACTCACTGTTTACCCACCATACATACTTGCTTAACCTAAAATATTTCCTTATATGGCAAACAAGACCGTTTAATTAGCCGAATATTGCTTCTTCACTAACAGCTACACAATATGGGTCTATTCACACTGACATATTCTTATCGTTTATATAAAATACAGCTTGTGTTTCATTATAATGATGCATAATACATAAATCTTAACATTGCGATAAAGCTTTTCTTATTATACAAGCAATTATAATGTTTAACCTTGGCTTGAGGTAACCTTCGTCCAGATGGTCCTTGAGCAACTGGTTGGATCAGCAAATTATCCTCTGTTACTCATTACAGTAAGAAAAAGTGGGGCTTTTTGTATACTTATATATTGGGATAACTTAAGTTTGAGGGGTTACACACTACATTCAGTACAAAAAATCACAGCTTTATGTGTACTTGATAGGTATATTTGATCTGTAGTACTTTATTTTTAATTCATGAAAGCCATTTGTTTGATTTGTAGTTTCTGACCTTATTGTCCCTTTAAAGAACACTTTGTGAAAGTCACTGTTAGGGATTAAGAAGCTAAAATAAGCACCGGCACATAGTTCTTGTCTCTCAAGACCTCACGTGATGAGATGCTGTAAGATTACAGGCAGAGACAGGGAATTCATGGAATGCAAGTGAAAAATGAGTAATGGTTTTGTTCTGAACAATGTTCTCAAAGTGACTGTGGTTATTCACCATTAACTCTGTTGATATAATACAGGTGCTCAGTCAGCTTTTTATTTCCTGTCCTGAAATTCAGATGGAATATGTTATGCATAAGAAGACTAAGTAGAAGTTATCTGCCTTGACTTAACTCCTAAAAATAAATTGTTTGTAGCATATTATTTCTGGTAATATGTGGGTATTTCTTATGAGTGTGCTGGTTCTCTGAAATCAAAAGCCAAATGCAAATATTGTTAGAAAAGTACAGAAACCTTAGAGGCCATTACCCCTAGTTTTCTTGTTCTGCTGTTCTGCAGAGATGGTAATTTCTTCTTTTTATATGTTTCCACCGTGATGAAATGTGACTCAGTGTAACTAGAGGCTTCATGTCAAAGCACTGCAAATTTTCTTAGGATTTAAATTACCTTTTGCTCAGTTTCCTAATCAAATTCATTTTTCTTCCAGTTTGTGCTAGAGATTGCATTCTGTGGCAACTGGTAGTCTTTTATCATCAGTCATTTTTCTCTGAGACAAATTCACATCTGTTCTCATAAGTAACTGAAAACCCAGGTTAAACAAGTTGAAGGCATGGATTTAGAGCAACAAGAATAATGGGATTTTCTCTCTTGATGTGCCATTTTGTTTTGAAATGTTTTCTTTCTGAAGTCCAAATTTTTGTTTGCTTTGAAACTACAGAGGATAAACTTGCCTTATGTAGAAATTAAGACTATTGTAAGAATACATGCTTGAAGGAGAGAAATTATGTGAAAATAGGTTTCCTTCCTAAGTATGTGGATTAAAGATGAAAGATTCACTTGAGTCAAATAACTTTCCTAATTTTTACACGATCTAATTAGTACATATAAACAATGAATATGGAAAAAAAATCAGTCAATAACATGTGGGCTGTTGTTCTGAATGAAAGTATGAGTCTTAAGTATGGACAATGTTGATAGCCCTATAATTAAGGAAATGCTAATGATCTATTATATCAAAGAAGTCAATTGTGATTGAATAAATACAAGTTAAGACTATGCCATCTCTTAACTTAGTTCACATTTGCTTCTGTGCATACTTGAATTTTCAGTTCCTGGCCCCCTGAAAGTTGTTATTCAGCTGAAAACTCGTTTGGGAAAGGTTGCTGGCTGGTACTACCCTGCTTAAACAGAAGTCTTAGCATATTGCTGCAAGATACTGGCTTCTTCTTTGTCCAGTGAATGGTCCTTGCAGGCTGTGGTAGCGTAGCTCTGCAGTGTATTTCTCAAGCAGTGATGGAAGAGAGAAGACATTGATTTATAAGTGTTACATATGGACTGATGCACTTCACTCGTAAGAGAGGAACAGCAATATATTTATTGATAGAAACCAGCGATTTTCACAAAATTTGATAATAAATGCGACAGTGGTTTAACAAGATTTGATGGCAAGGTGCACTTGGTGCAAAACTGTCAGGGAGACCCTCTCATTGAGTCACAAGGTTCAGAGAGGACCTTCTTGCTTTCTAAACTCCTTCTCAGAGATGAGTCTAGGTGTGGCTGGATCCAATCCTAGTCCCAGACTTGGTGAACAGTTTATGTCTAAAGGATTATATGTGCACAATCGATCTAAGATATAATCTTAGGGAAGCTTCAAAGTTTAGTATGCTATTAATCACTTACTGAGAATCTGTTGCGGCAAGGAATCTTTCAACCTCGAGGAGTAACCTTGAGAGGCGTCCCTATTCAAGGGGAGATCCTGGCATACAGCCCACTGTTGTACAGGACAGCTCATCGGGCTCTTGGGCTATTCACTATTTATAGGGGTAAGGTGATTGATTTATACTCATATTTGCATATAGACCACAGTATTGTTACTGTGGTTAGGTGGGCATATTGATCAAGTTAGCCCTTGGCTGTTCTGTTGTTATCTGTCTCCCCCAAATCCACTTTGTCATCACGACCAGATGCACCCTTCATGACCGCCGCAGGTGCTTATTGCTGGGGCAGGGTTACAGGAGATAAAGTCAGGCTGGGGAGGTGGGGGGAGCACACCATCACAATAAGACAGTCTGTTTGGAAAATCTTACTTTTTTTTTCTAATGACAGGAAATAGGACTAGAAAGGAGTTCCTGTGTCATTGAAAGAAAATTCATACTGTTTCTAGCAGCAGTATAATGTACTCTTTTTAAGATGAATCTTGTTCAATTTATAAAGCTGTTAGGTATTTTTAATCTGCCAAAGCAATTAGAAGGAGCTTCAGAAAATCAAATAACTGTATTTTCAGTCACTGTAGACACTGTTGTTCTTGTGCTAGTGGTATTTCGCTTACATTGTTCTTTTTCTGCACTGTTAACCTCCCTCATCCTTAAGCCATATTTGTGGAGAGCAACCCAATCCTCTTTCAGCATTTGTTTGATAGCTTGAGTAAGCCAAGCTTTTCTCTTTTCCGGTCATCCTGAGAGCCCTGGTCTGCATCTGCTTTGTTTCAGTTTTTCCTTCCTGAGTGTGGATGTCTGGTACTGATGTTCTGGCCCAGAGATTATCGCAGTAGTGAAATGCACTTTTCCCTTTCTCCCCAGGAACAAACATCCTAATGCCATCTTTCTCCTTCTTAGAGCTGCATAATATGAACAGAGCAGAAACTTTCAGTGGCAAGCGAACATTCCCATATATCTCACTCCTCTGTTTTTTTTCCAAATTATGAGGCTCTATTAGTTCTGCAAGGCATCATGCAATGGTCTGTTCTATCAAAATTAATTCCATTTCTGTTACCTTAACTCTCAAGGTCATCTGATTCTTCAAGTGTGTTCTGACTTCGTATCATCCACAAAATTTATTAATTTGCATTGGATGTTTTAGTCCTCAGAAACAGTTCAAGGAGATCTTTCTTTATCCAGATTGACCAAAAGACAACAAAACCAGATAGTTGCATTTTTTAGTTTAGTTTTCCTTTACAGCTGTTTACTAGTCTTCAGTTTCTCTTTGGTTTAACAGCAATTTCTTTCATTTTACCGTATGAATGGCTTAGTATAGCCTGGGTGCATTAGATTTGAAGTCTCTCTTCTGTCTATAAAATCAGAGTTATCAGATAATGACATATAGACCTGGCTTTGAAAAATTATAGAGGGTTTGTTTTCCTAAATTCCAACTCTTGCAGACATCTGTTCTGAATAACTTTTTTGTTTTGTTTTGTTTTGGTTTTGTTCCCATCTAGTACTGAGGCCTGATTACTATGTCTGCAGTTATCCTGATCATTTATCTACTCACCAATCTAACTATTAGTAGTATGTTTCTACTCTTCTCTATTTTTAAAAACATGGTGCCATGCTCAATCTGAAACTATTTTTCCGATCAGACTTCATTTCACCTCTGAGTCAGTGTTCTGGGAGGTCATCTGGGTCTTCCCCGAGTTGAAATTCGTTAGGTTATGAGTTTTACATTACCTTTGTTTTCATACTGCTTCCTTGTAAACAGTCTTCCTTGTTACTTTCAAGGTGATACTGGGGCAAAAGTGTTTGTTTTGTTGTTGGGACACTCTTACTTACCTAAAGCAATTTCTCTTATCCTGGCTAGGAATGACTGTCTTCATCATTAGCTGTAGTCATTAGTCTGCTCACCATTCAAAGACAGAATTTAATCATGAAAAGTGAATTTGTTATAGTTGTACTGGGTCTGGCTGGTACGTATTTATTTTTTTTTCATAATAATATGTATGATGCTGTGTTTTGGATTTGTAACTAAACCAGTGTTGATAACACACCAGTTTTGGCTATTGCTGAACAGTGCTTTCACAGCATCAAGGCTTTGTCTTTTTCCCCACTCTGTCTGTCCACCCAGTTGAGGGTGTGCCAGGACAGCTGGCCCAAACTGACCAGGGTCATATTCCATGCCATATATTGTCCTGCCCAGCAATAAAAACTGAGGGGAAGGCTGTTTTTTGCAAGGCAGCCATTACTTCAAGACTGGCTGGGCATTGGTCTGCTTGTGGGAGGTGATTGCTTTCGTGTCACTTGTTTTGGGTTTGTTGGTTTTGTTTTTTTTTTCATCCCCCCTTTCTTCTTCCTTTGCTTATTAAACTGTCTTTGTATCAGCCCATGAGTTTTCTTGCTTCTGCTCTTCATATTCTGTCCCCCGTCCCACTGGGAATGGGTGTAGTGAGCAAGCAGCTGTGTTGTGTTTAGCTGCTGATCAGGGTTAACCCACAACAGCCCTTGTCACATCTAGTTTGGGGCAACAGAGCTCAGGGAGTGTTTGAGAAAGGTGAGAGAATAAGACAGATTTTTCTGAAAACTGATTTTGCCATAAAACAAAACAGGGTCAAAGGACCTTCATGAGAGATCCAGTTTTGGGGAATAATATATCAAGATGGCATCATAACATCCCAATCCTCTGGGGGTATAGAGGATCTGAGGATAAAAAAGATAGTAGCAACATACAAGGAGGGTTGAGCTGCTTCAGAAATAGCTCGTACAGAAGCACAGCTCTTCCTATCTCCTTGACTTAGCTGCTGACTGGGGTTAATCCTTAACATATGTTTTTCTCAAATAATACGAAAAAAAAAAAGCTTCCATAATCAAATGAAGTATGGGGTTCATCAACAGATTTCTGGGTCTATCCTAGTGGAACGGATTATCCATCCATTCCCCTCCTCTCCCATTCATTTAAATCCAAACCAACCTGATTTACTCATGCTGTCTTTTCACAAAAAGAACTATCATGCCCTCAGTTACTGTAGAACAAGAAGCAAAAATATACTTTGTTTAAAATTTAGGTTGCAGTCTTGACTTGCATTTCCACTGTGTCTCTCCTAACCTTTTCTGTGCTAGCAGGTGAGTTCTTTTTTGGCCTATACCATGCAAAATTTTACAATTGTATCAGGTGTTTCTTTCTGATCTCTGAAATCCTGGTCAAAACTAGTAAATTCTTGAACTGACTGTGCCTATCTAGTGGCACGGTGAATTTTTGCTTCGTGTTATCTAGTGAGTTTTTTACTTGTCTTTGATTCTTTAATCAGTTGCTTTTCTTTCCTCTGTTTGTACGTGCTATAAGTCCGGTAAATAGCTGATGTTTCTTCTGAAAGTTATGCCAGATTCTCAACTTTTATGCAGAGCAAATTGCTCCTAGCCCGTCTGGTATCAGGAAAGAGATTGAAAAGAAACTGTAGAGATTCAAATCCCTGGTACTCGTCCATGCATTTGGTGTTTTATAGAAGTTTGGGAATAGATTTTTAGCCACTCCATAATTATTGGATTTGATTTTTTGAGTCTATCAATTTAAGATGGCACCTTCTTATGCTTAATATAGGTCACCCTGCTCTCATTTAAGCATCTGTTTTGGGATTTAGACAGTAATATGCCACCCTAACCATCAAAATGAGAACAGGAATAATCTTGTATGTACTGTTCATCCAAGCTATCACTGTTGCAACAGCTTCATCGGTGGGATACAGAAATTCGTCCTTGCACGCTCCTTTGGGTAAGGCATGATGCAGGGTCATACTTGATGAAGGCACGCCAGGAGAGGGATGTGTGATGGATCAGGTGGTGTTTTGCTTTGTCCCAGTGTGGGTCTGTGTGCCAGTGTATGAAAGTTGCTTGGTTGTCTCTTTAGAAAGCGCTTGCTGTGCAAGCCCTGATAAGGGCTATCAAATGCTGTATTACTGATCACTGCAGAATGCTTAACACCTTCTTTTGAGTTGTTTCTCACCTACTCTTTTCATGTTTCCACTTCTATGCCTGTCAGTGCTCATACAGATGAACGTACTAGACTTCCTATTTTGTGTACATCAAGTACCGAATAGTTTAATAAAAAGCATAATCTAATATTCACAGAAACCAGATCTCAGCCACTGCTTGCTGAGATAAGATGCTTCCTTCTAGTAAAGACAGAGCAAAACTTTTCCTGAAACTCCTTTTGTTCATTTCTGTCATGGTTTAAAGAAAGCTGCCCAACCTGCTTGTCTTGGGGGTGGTGGAGATTACTTGTCTGAAGTGCTATTTGTTAGACACCATGAAGTACTGTGACAGACAGTGCCTGGCCGTATGGCTAACAGGAAGCTGGAGAGTATCTGGTGTTTACTGTGTGGGATGATGTTGTCTGGTTGGCTGAAGGCAGTTGGGATAGAGTTAAGAAAAATGGATAATATAAATGATTTGCAGTCAAAAGTATTGTTTCTTATGAGACCAGTTGACATACCTGGAAAAGTGGAAAGGATTTGCATGCAGAAACCTTTCCTCAAGCTTAAAAGAGAAATTGCAGTCTTCAGGTTAAATTCACATTGAGAACAGTCGATCGAAGGTTAATTTATCTATTCATCCTGTTGTCCCAAATCTGGGTTCTTTTAATCCGATGTGCCAGGAGCCAATATACACACAGAGGCGAGATGGGTGCCAGGTGGTTCATCCACAAAACTAGCACCACCTGGTTGGCACAGGGTAAGCATTTATATATTTCAAGCAACAGTTATCAATACTTTCTACACTTACACTTAGTCATCCTCATTCCCATTGGTTCTTGCTATGTCTCATCTTTACTTAAAGTCACAGCGTCCTCTCTTTTTACTACACAGGCTCCATGCGGAGGGGGCTTTTGTTAGTAGGGGGGTTTCCCTACCCCGAGGGCTGGGTTTTTACTATGTTAATTAGGATAATTCACTCATAGTTCAAGTGACTTCTTTGGCCTTGTTAGCAATTCTGTTCCCATTATGCTTATCTTGGTATTCCCTTATTTTGCTTAATTTATGCTATCCTCTGGTTCTTTCTCCAGGGCCACATCTTGTTAACTATTTACAGTGCTTAATTGTACCCTTTACTTCTAGTATTTCTCCAACAATCCCTTAGCCTTTGAAATGAACAAAGGTTGGTACTTATGGATTTGGGGAGAGTAGGGATACAGGACAAAGACAGGGTATTGTCTGTGGAACAGTGGTGTTGTAGGTACACAGACATCATGGAAGTGACAGAAACCATAACATAATCATCCCTTCTAGCTATCTTCTGACTGGTTTTAGTATATTATAGACTAGGCTTTCTTTGAGAGGAAGCAGAAGTCGCTTATATGAATCCACCAATGCAGAAAACGTGCATAAGTGTTCAGGACAGTGTATGTTTTTTCATCTTCTCAATAAACTACCTTCTGTAAGAGCATCAGTTACTTCTTCCCAAAAACTCCTTGGGGATCACTTGCTAGCTGGAGTTGGTAGCTTTTGAACTTTATTTTGGGCTGTCATCTCCCTCATACTGATAACTAATTTTCAAAAAGGACTGCGCATTGAGGTCTTTATAATATAACTAATGGTCATAATTTAGCATTCCTAACAGTGAAAAGGTTTACTCAAAGCAGCTAAGTAGGGACAGTATTTCTTAAATTAAGTATATGCAGGCTTAAAAATAATAAAACCTACAAGTAAGCCAAGGATGCATGAGGAAAAAAAAATTTTTCGGTGTGTGTGCATATAGGAAATTGCTTAAAAGAAAGTGTTGAAACGAGACTGGTGTTCCTTTTGCGCAGTGACTTGCAGTGGATGCACTGTAACCATTCTTTTGTTGCTAAGCTGTTCCTCTGTGGTAGTGCTCCTGTGCACAGTAGGAAAAAGCCAATGGTGTTTTGGGCAATGAGAAAACACATCTGGAAGAGCTGTGACATGGTTTGGTTTCGTGCCCGTACAAAGCAAATGTTGATGTCATGGGAACTTGCCAAGTGGCATGTTTTCTTTCACTGTTTGTTGGTACTAACTCCTTTGATCAGCACACGCTATACTGACCTCAGTCATTTGTGGCAAAAGCAGCACGTTCTCTTTGTTGGAATATAAGATTGGTGGAGTACATTAAAAGAATTTCCTGCAAGCAAATGCTGAAATAACTGGGTCTCACAGCCTCAATATATATAAAAGGGCTGGCCTGTGGTTATCTCTTTATGTGCAAGGACATCCAGTAATTTATTGTAAGGGGTGGAGAATTAAGAATCATAATTCCTGCCTTCCTCTCTGTTGGTGATTTCTGTCCCTAAAAGCCCAGACATGTAACACGTGGAAGCAGTTGCATTCGTTCAAGGGAATTGCTTACAGGATCTCCCAAGGGGACTGGGGCGAAGTATCTCCAAGACCTGCAGCCAATGGAGAAAGGTTTTGTGTGTTTGTTTTTAAATTTGTGTGCATGATTTCCCCCCCATCAGCCTCCCACCTTTTGCTGCCAAACAGCTTTAAAGGAGGGAAAAAGAAGTCCAAAGATAACAGTGTTTATATCACCAGCTAGGGTAAATGGGGAGTGTAGGTAACTGGTGGTGGTGCTGGATTTTGTTTTTTTTCTTCTGTCTAAACCATTCAACTTATGCATTTTCCTACAGGTTGAAGACCAGGACCTCTGTCTTGGGGTGGACCAGCTTACACCATTACACCACATTGGTGCTCACATGCACACCTGCATGTGTTGCTTATGTAAAGTAAAGAACGGGATGGGAATCTACTTGAAGCTGGAGAGCTGATGCCTTGTCTGGCTGGGCTCCATGAATGACAACCCCCTCATCTTGGGGAAAGGGGGAAGGCGTTGCTTGACTTTCCAGCTTCAGGGTTTTTTCCCAAGAACTAGCTTTTTGTTCCCATCACAGGAAATATGTATCTGCTTTTTTATAGTAATAAGTTACTTTAAAAATATGTCTTGTAGATGAGTAAAAATGTTTCAGCTCTGAGCTCCAATGGTTTCATGTACCTAATCAACACGAGCTTACAGCACTCCTGCCTTGAAGTTTTCCTCATAATTACTTACAGCTCCTGCAGAGAAGAAGGGAGTAGACACCAGAAATAAATGACTGGTCAGGTTAGGTGACATAATGAAGCACTAGAATAGCCTGTGTTCCCCAGTCTTCTATGCAGTATAGTCATTCATCATGCAGCCATTCACCCTGTCTGGTCTTTGAAGCGGTGGTACAGTTTGCCCGCTTGTCTTGCTTTTTATTTGTATTGGAGAGTTTACTATGCTTTTACTGTATGTTCCCATAAGAATTTCTGGGTTCTCTTTCTTGGTGTTGCCTTGATACATAGGCTAAAGAGAATGAAGAATGTCATGGAGGGAAACAGTTCTGTTGCTCTTTAAAAAAGTTTACATACTTACTTGAGATCTTCAAATTGTTGTACTTATTGAGTCAATACATAACCATGCTTTTAGCTGCATTTTAAAATAGGCATTTTATGATTAATCTTGTAAGCAAATGTTTCCATGGCTTATCAGGAATAGTTATCTAAAGGAATTACTAACAAGTTCTTAAGAAGTTAACAGTGTTAACTGTTTTAATGACTCGTTCTTGCAAAACTTTGAGGTGGAAAATAACAAGTCTCAGTAAACTCTGTGTGTGTTTCCCTTCTTCCCTTAAATGCTTTTCATACAACTAGTTATCCTTTAGATCAGCCTTAGAGATCTTTTTTTTTTTTTTAGTTATTTGTTCTATAAGTGCAAGCATTGAGGCAGTTCACATTTATGCAGTGAAGGGCTAGGAGGCAGTCTACTCTTGCAGGAGGTAGGGGCTGTTCTGTGTAGTAGGGTGAGGGCTTTTTCTATTCCAGAAAGGTAGAAAACCTCAAAATTCTTAACCAGACAGAGTATCCATATTAGGCATTTGAAGGCATGTTTTCTCCATACCGTCAGCCTCTCCTGAAGCTAGTTGTAATGTACTGCAAGGGCTCTGCCTTCAAAGCAGGGATGAAAAATTTCATGTTCTTTTGTTTTTTCCGCTTCCTTTGCATTGTGTGGAAGCATCACTGGAAGAGTTGCTTTGGAAGGTAGGAACCCCCATGATGTGGGTGAATGTGAACTTACCAGCTCAGTTGTGATGTTCAAGCTCCCAAACCTTATGAAAGGGGACGGGGAGAAGCCTTAGAAATCTTGGACCAGCCCTGGCTGGGAACAAGAGAATCTCCCCCCCGCCCCCCTATTTTTAGTTATGCAGTCTGACTGGTGTACAAACAGGAGGAAACTTGCACTGATCGTCTACACTGTGAAGGAGGGAAGGCGAGTGTGTATGAGTGACCTTGTGCTGCTGAGCCACTACAGCAGGCTTCTGGGTAATAAATTTCTGTAGCAGGTTGTGAAAGTAAGCTGGTGACATGCTGCAAGAGTAACACAAACTGACACTAGTAATCATTGCTTGAGAACCACAAAGAGAAAGGAGGCTGGGAAGAAGGGGAAGGAAATAGTAGGGAAGATGAGGGGGAGAAATGCGTTAAGAACTTAAAGGCTGGCAGATGGTATTTATTGTATTTAATACAGAGACACTCAGTGCCTGCTTTGTGTTTCTGCAGCACCTGCCTGAGCACATCAGTGACAAATGGGCATGCGAGGTAAGGAATAGGGACATATTTCTGCAGTATTTATTCAAACAAAAATCTTGCTTATGTGAAGCCTGAAGAATCAAACCACATACAGAAGTATTTTTGTCTATGCTTTTTTGGAATGTATTTGAGACTGAAAATATGTACCTGAAGAGCTCTATGCACGTGGCACACCTGGATAGCAAGATTCAGATGTGTTATTAGTTTTGTTCAAATTCCTTAGGAAAAGACAAACTAAAAACCCACACTTGAAGTGGGATGTCTTTAAAGTTGTTTTTTGCCAGGTAACGTTGGCTTTTTCTTCAAGAGGGCCTCACAGTCATTTTCTCTACTGGTTTGTTTTAGGCAATAGGTTTAATAGCAGTAGAGGTTAAAAAAAAAAGAAAAAATCCCATCTGGCAGTCATTTCTTCTCTTAATTGAGTTCCTAGTTAAGCAAAAGACAAACTAATCCTGTCACTAACTTCCTTTCTTTTCTGTGATTGTGTTCTGCCCCAGAATTTGACTGTAGATTCTGTAAAGGTTTGTAAATTACAGTGTGGGGTTTTTTTTCCCAATTATTATTCAATTTTGCTGTGTTTTGGGGAATGTAGGGCTTTTATTTCCAATGCAAATCTAGTAGAAAGCTACACCCCTGGAAAGATGTAAAATTGTGAATGTGTGTCACAAAGCAGCTTTTGGCAGGGGACGTCTGGAAGCGCAATCAGCCATATATACACTTCTGTATCTCCATAGCTGAGATGTTAACATCTTTGACTTTTGTTGGGAAATCAGTTTCTGACCAGTGAAATTATTGTTTGCTTAACATATGGCAGTTAAGGTCTCCCTCCACATCTCTGACTACTGTTTTGATGCATAATAGCGTGCATTGAATAATACATACTCCTGCCACAGTAGTAGTTATTTCTGATCACCTGCCCTGATCAGAAATATTCAGGAGGACTGACAAATCAGTTATTTATCTGTACCATAAACGTGGTTTTATCATATTAAGGTAATGTTATTTGAATAGAGATTGTCTGTTAGCCTGGCTGTAACACTGTTAGATAAAATTCATTCATGTCACTAATGCTTGTTCTCCAGTGCACAGCACAATGTCACCCAAAAGCTTCAGGCAATTAATTTCACTAATGATGACTGAAAATGTAAATGACTTGTTCCTAGCTGTTTTCTGGTTTTGGTCACTAGTTGAGGCCGGTAGGGGACCTAAATTGATAGGATTTCAGAAGTGTTTCAAAGACTGGCCTGGTTTTGATCTTCCTGAGGTGAATGAGGATTTGTGGTGCTTTCAGGCTTGCCTGAAGCCAGGAGAACATCTGAGAAGTCTCATCCTTCCAGCACAGACATTAATATGGCACAGATGCGCTCTGAGAAGGGGATACATTTTACTTAGCAAAGAATAACCCCTCACATTAGACCTTTGCTTTGGTGCAGAAGTTTTGTGATAGCTTTGATAGGAAGCAAACATGTTCCTTAACTCCGTCTCTTTTCCATCTTGACAGACAGCTCTCATTAGTCCTATGGTCCCCCCAGCTCAGGACATGGGTTGCTTGAAGAAAGCCACTACTTTTAGATTTTAATTTTCCATCTCCATGGAGATAGACCTCTGCAAGCTTGTTGGCTTTACTGACTCACTTTGACTTCTCATGCCCGAGACCAGAGAGACTTTGCTAAATAAAGGTTTGATTCACAAGTCTTGTGGTCAGGCTTATAGTTATAAGCAAAACAAATACAAAGCCTACTTCTTGCCTGTCCTTGATAATGGGATAAGCAAATAGGAAGGTGAAAGTTATATGATCGTCACTAGGAGACTGCTGAGAAACCACTCTCCAGCTTGTAAGTACAGTGGTGTTTTAAACAGTCCGTGCTCTCCTACCAATTCTTGTACCGTTTCCTACAGTTAGGTTTTGGGAACAAAACTGGGTGCCAATCCAGAATGATTTTGAGGTATTTAACAGTGATTTCCCTGTTTCCCCCTCCTCTGTCCCCTGTTTGCTTCATCAATTCCTTAATATTCTGATAGTTACACTATTAATAACTATTCTTGGCTCTGCACACTTTGCCAGCCATCCACCTTGTCTTTGGTTTGGGGATGGATGCTCTTCATCCAGTCTGAGCTATTGGCTTTGCTCTGGATGATTCATACACCCCTGTCAAATGTAGAATGCATTACTTGTAGCAAAGCATACGACTGTTACTTCTGAGAAGTTAACAGTGATGTATAAGGTGTACATATAACAGACCTGGTTCCAGGTGCCTTGTCGAAACAGCTTTCTGGTCTATAATTTTGCAGTTTTTAGAGGAGCTTGAAGACCTTTATGTGACAGGAATAGGTGTGTTTGTTTCTTCTGCAAGTTTGTTCTGTTCTTCATGTAATTTTGTTGGATTATTTTAAGCTATAAATGCTAATTTTACATGTATTTTGATAAAATAATTTGTAGCATTAAATTTCCAGTTTTCAAACAAATGAAACTCCTTTTTCTCAGTGTCACTGTGGAAAATTTCTGCTCCCTCTTTCCATGCAGTCTCCTTGTTTCCAGTCTCTCCCCTGTCCCCCCAACTTGCTGTACCAAGATGTGTGACTGTGTGGTTTATGTTCAGCATTTCAGTTTCATTAAAGCTCTTGCTTTGCCATGCTCTGTTGAGATGATTGATGCTTTTCAACATGTTACTGGTTCGTGGCTTTGCATATACTACATACATTTATATATCTCTTGTTCTTTATTTCAGAGATGGTGATGTTGCTGGAATGGTGGTCAGGGACCGATTGCACCCTCTACACTGACCCAGAGAGTTACAACAAGTATGGGAAGGAGAATGCCATCGTCATCCTTAATCACAACTTTGAAATTGACTTTCTCTGTGGTTGGAACTTTTGTGAAAGATTTGGGGTCTTAGGGGTGAGTTTTGTTTAGCATTTAAACTTTCTCTCCTTGGATGTCGAAAAAAAACAAAAACAAATTCTTTGGTTTTGAAAGTTAACAGATCTGTGCTTCAGTTTCACTTAGCCACTGTCCAGACTTAGAGAGGTGAACCTAAAGCAATGCAGTGCAAGTATGTGGAATACTGAGACAGGATTGCTCAGGTATTCACAGAGGTTTTAAAAGCATTGCAGGTAAAGCTGATGAAAGAGAGATTTTTTTTTTTTAACCTGTGGAGGTCATTACAGTTGCTTCGCTTTGTGTGCTTGCACAGGGGTAATAGGTAACTATTACAGTTCATTGTGCTGCAGAAAAATGAGCCATTCTGTAATTCTTTCCCAATAAATTGTAGAATTTGTTTGCTTTCTCCAGTGTAGTCTTACAAATTCAGAGCTGAAGTTTGAATGGTGTAGTCTCTGTCTCTCAGAAGGAAAGAGCTGCCATCCCACGTGAAAGCAGTAACCAGGTTATAGCTAGTAAGGGATGGGGGAAGAATGAGTTATCCATAGTTGAATACACTATTACATTAGGCTAGGGGTACGTGTGCATTTGTTTTCAGGGTTGTTTTTTTGTTCCCCCTGTCAGCTCATGGTGATGATTCAAGCACCCGCTTCTAAGCCAGCTTGACTTAATTTTGTGGTGGTGGTGTGGTTTAACCCCAGCTGGCAACTAGGACCATGCAGCCATTCACTCATTTCCCCTCTGCGTCGAGCAGGATAGGCAGAAGAGGTAGAAAAAGGGAAAACAATCTCATTGGTTGCGGTAAAAACAGTTTGATAGAACAGTAAAGGAAGAGAAAATAATAATAATAAGGGTGGAAGAATATACAAAATGAGTGATGCAATACAGTTGCTCACCACCTGATGATCGATTGCCCAGCCCGTCCCAAAGAGCGCTCGTGGATTCCTGCCCCTCAGCCACCCCCCATTTATATACTGAGCATGATGTCTGTGCTATGGAATATTCCTTTGGCCAGCTTGTCCTGTCTGTGCTCTCTCTCAGCTTCTATGGGAAGCTGAAAAAGTCCTTGACTTAATATAAGCATTACATAGCAACAACGAAAACAATGTGTGTTATCAACATTATTCTCATACTAAGTCCAAAACACATCAACTGCTAGGAAGAAAGCTAACTCTATTCCAGCTGAAACCAAGATGGGTGGTGACGACATTCTCTACCTAAAAGGGATTTAGATAAGGGTTCTTCCCACCTAATGAAGCAGACTAATAACTCTTTTTGGTGGTCTTCTGCAGCATCATCTTCTAATTTTGCTACTGGCCACTGTCAAAACTCCTGACCTTGGATTGTGTGAACCTATGACTTTCTATGGCCTTTCCTTTGGACTCTTTGTGTTTTCTGGACATTTAGTTGCCACGTCAGTCACTTTCAAATTATAATAATGACAGTCTGCTTAAAATAATAAAAAGAGGCCTTAAAACTGGAGGAAAATGAATCTAGCCATTACAGGCCCTGCGTATTACCAAAATGGCTGTTGGCTCCTGGTTACTGAGGAGCAATCCTACCATCATGTCTAGGATTTCAGCACAGAGCTGGAGGGAAGT
>NW_009647025.1:132908-152622 GCF_000708025.1 Charadrius vociferus
GTTCTCCCTTCTATGTGCTCATTATACAGTGGTGCTTTATTATAGCCTGTATAATTTTGTAAGCCTAATGGCTACAGTTCTGTAAATAAAGCTGTGTTTTAGAGGGTCACGTGCTGCTTCAGAAAGCACCATTGTAGAAAATTAAAGGATTATTTTTGTACAAACTAATACGGGTCTACAAGGTCAAAAATCTCATTTGACATTGGTGCTGTGTGGCTGGATTGAATCTCATTAACTTTAATAATTTTTTTATAGCTTCTGAAAGTAATCAGGCTTATGTTCTAGTTTTTTTTATATTGCATGTTGCAGATATTGCATGTCTTTCTACACATAGAAAAACCACTACGTAGAAGCATAACTGTTGAACAATTACTGTTCTGCACTAACTGAAAATAATTTTCCCTTTTTATTTTTTTTAGATGCTTACAGTTATTACTCAGTTTGGGTTTTTTATAATCTTAGGATTCTTTTAGGAACTGATATATGGTTGGGTTCTTTTAAATTATTTTTTTAAACTATTTCAGTCTTGAGTAATTTACTGTGATTTTACGCCCCAGAAACTGTTTCAGGAAGGAATAGTTCCCATGTGCTCTCATTTGCATATATATCTTTACACAGCAAAGCAGTGTATTTCCCTATTGGAGCAACTGGTCAAGGTTCATCTTAAGCCAGGTTAAAAAAAAAAAAAGAAAAAGGCACACACAATCAGTTTCCTGATTGGGTTGCCTGTATCGGCAATCAGTACATGGCTTGGGGCGGCACGGGAGTGGATGAATGTGTAGGGATTGGGGGTGCAGCTTGGTTTGTGCTGCCTTACACAAGTTTGCAGAGGGCGAAGCTTCAGGGCTTGGTGTGGCGGCACAATTAGGAATGTAAGAATCATTAACGTTTGGGAGAAGGAATTACAAGAAAAAGGCAAGTGTCCAGAGAGATTTCTAAGTGCTGTCCCAGCCTCCAGCATTTTGTAGCTCAGGGACTCTGTGAGCCAGCAGGGTTTTATATTTAATGCTGTTTAATTTTATACTCCATGAAGTTTCTATGCTAAGTTTGGGTAACTACTAGCATCTTACTAAGCTGATCTTGTGTCTGCTGCTGCTGAAAAGGAAATCTTGCACATGCCATCCTATCTCCTGCATCTGTTCTGGTGTTTGTCTGCCCTGTTTTGGCATGTTTCAGATACCCCCTCTCTCTCTCCTGCCTTAACTAGTCCAATGAAGAAAAGAGATGGCTGGGGAGGGGGAAAAGGGAGAAGGTGAAGACAACTTAGGGCCGAAGGAGTTGGGACTGATCGTGCTTGGCTATAGCAGGCAGACAGAATGGCTTTGTTGTGACATGCAGCTGTACCCTGTGGTGCTGGCAGACAGCAGCAGTGCTCATAACAGTGTCACAAGCGTGTGTCCAAACTCTCAGTATTTTACAGCGTGAACTTTTATTATATGAAGCCATTAAATGCTGTAATTTTTTGCATGGTTTTGCTCATTTAAAAGCAAAATTAAACTTCCTTAAACCTGTCTTGCCCCTTCTGGCCCCAAAGAAGAAAAGTCTTTCCCTTTTCCTCTTCATTTTTAATCATGATATGAAAACTGCCCCTCCTGGTCTTAGCTGTAGCATTCAATCTGTGCATTGTTCTGCTCCTTCTTTTGTCTCTCTTGTCCTGTACTGGCTTTCTCCTTATAGCCAAATTGCCATAGTCCCAACAGCTCCATCAATGTGGTTTTCTTTTTATCAACGTGAGTTTATTTTTGTTTGCTGCTTGCAGGGGGTGGAGTGGGAGTGGCATAGTCTCTTGCATGTTGTTTTTAGGTTTGTGAACCTCAGTGCTCTTCTAATGACTCAGTTCTTATACTTGGATGGCATGAGGTTCTCTGCTTTCGTGAAGGTTTTTAAATGGCTGTGAAAGAAAATCTAGCAAAAAAAAACCCAAAGAAGGTGCTAAGAATTTGAGAAGTGTGTGTGGAGGGGCAAAAAAAAAAAGACAATTCTAACATTTATTTGATTCTTTTTTTCCTTTAATATAGTACTTTTGGAGCACCCATTGAAAATGTTAGGAGACACTGGGTGGGCAGTGCTGAGTGAGAGCCAGAGATCTATTCATTTATAGCAGAAAAGGAGAAAACCACATGAAGAAGTAATTCTATGCTCGCTTTTACTTTTGCAAGTTACTGTAGCCAGTGAGATTGTCCTGCTAGCTACAGTTGGACTCTATGCAGCTGAAGTTACTGATGTGTAATTGTTCGCAGCACCAAACCATATAAGATTTTTAGTTGTTGTTGAAAATTAGCAGAAGGAAGCAAACTTCACAAAAAAATAGAATTTGACAGGGATTTCAGGCAGGCTTGTGTTCAGGCCAAACTGTTAATCACTTACACCTGTATTCCAGTTGTGGGGGTTTTGTGAAGGGATCTTCCTGTTTTGTTTTCAGTCCTTGACACCCATCAGCCACACATACCCACCTCCTTGTGCTGCCAGACCTCAGTGATGTGTGCAGGAGGGAGGGAATATAGGGGTGCTTGATGCCAAGTCAGCATGATGCTCCTATGGGCAGCATGGATGTCCACGGGGACAGCCGAGTCCTGACTACTCCTGACACAGAGGTGGCTGCAACATGCTGCATGGGAAGAAGGAGCTGTGCTGCCAACTTGGCTTTCTGTAGAGTCGGAAACAGCATGCCTCAACAGGGCGAAGCTTTGTCCCCAACAGTGTTTCCTAATAGAAGACAGGGCTGTTGTTATGAACCTGACCAGGGTGGTTGTGTTGTGGATGCTCTGATTTTCCACCCCATATTAGTACAATATCTGGGGGAGATGCTGGCTCCGGTGTCTCTGTGTTGCTCTGTTGTGTAAATAGAGACAGGGTCTTGGTGACAGGTTCCTGCGCTCTGCTGTGTCCTTCCCTTTTCCTGCCTGTGACATTCCAGTCCTAGGACTTACCTTCTTCTTAGTGTGGACAGCCTAGCTACTGTATCAGCATTTAAACACATTAGTAGCATTTAGTTTCTCCAAGGTGTGTGCTAAGCATCCCTTTGAAAACAGACCCACTGGACACCAGAACTTGAAATCAGGACATAGGCATGTTCTGAGGAGGAAAGTGTTATTCAGGACTTGCATCAAAAGCACATTAGTGTGCTCTCTGCCAAGATTCACTGTGCCCTTCTGCTTTGTTGCTTGATCTGACCAAGCAGTGACAAAATAGCTTTTTTAGTAATTTTAATAACGCTTTTTCTGAGATGAAGACCTTTATATTAGCAAAAATTGTCTGTGCTTTAAAGCTAAACCTGCTGGTTTATCTGTTCATCTTCTGGTGTCTGTAGTTTCAAGTTATTAATGCTGGTGGTCTTTCTGCCTCAGCAAAACATAAACATTATTCTGAGTGGCTCATTATATTGGCATCAAAATATGCATTTCCAAAAGAGGCTATAGTTGTTTATTCCTTGGCAGGGTAGGCAACACAGAAAACCATTATGAAAAATTGGTTGTTAACTATCTTGCTTTTAGTTTCTTATAAAAAATTGCTAAACACTTGTAATAATTTTTAACGCTAACTATCTGTTCCATATGCCAGGAAACCCAGATTTTATTTAAAAGTTGTTTATGTTGAAGCTTGCTGATGGAAAAACTGAGTGTGGCCTTAAGTATAGGTATGAGAAGAGACTTTTGCTGGGCTATTGTATGGGACTCATAGGTGTGTGAACACAGTAGTTCATTTGTACATTCTGATGTTTTAATAGAAGTTATGTAATTATTCATGTAGGCAGCCAAAACTACATCATTATTTGTACTTCACACAGCATCTTAGCATATGCTCTAAAATATTGCTGTGTTACCTTTCCAACATGGAAAAGTTTTATTCAATATGAAACAGTAGAAATTAGGAGGCTAACTAAATTTTTGAAACCATGGCTTTGAGGGACTAAAGATACATACCTTTCCGACTTGATGTCCCAGAGAGTATAATATGGAGGAGTGCTGTATTTCAAAAATAGAGCAAATGGAATCATCAAAAGTATGTCAATGCTGAGAACAGCCTGGAGAGTAAAAAATTTATAAGGCAAGTTGCTGCTGCTAATGGTTTGCATCTACAATGAATTTGTTTTGAAACTGTGGAACAAATTTTGTTAGACATTGTGAGAAACACTCACAGATAAAAATGTAGAGAGGACAAAGTCTTCGAAGCAAAGATAAAAGTTTATTCAGGATCAAAATAAACGAGTCAGCTGAGTCGTGTGCCTCTCAAAAAGAGCACACTTAGCTACAAAACTTCAGGTATTTATGTCCTGTCCCCTTTTCCCATTGGTTAGGTACTTTAGGGCGCACATTCTTTCACGACCCGTTAGCCTGTCACAAACTCGATTCACACTTTTCTCCTTTTAAGGAGGTGTTTTTCTAATTTACACAGCTCTGCTTGTGCTGTTGACACACAAAATGACTGCTCATAGCCCTGCTTGTGTTGTTGACATACAAAATGGCCAAAGGAAAACAATTCCATCTCTCACAGACATCCTCAGCTTACAGGTTGATTTCATGCTGTTTGTTGCATTCTGTGATCAAGAGATGTTGAACAACTGAGGCTGGACATATAAATAAAGATTTTCTTTCTGTGACAGCATAGCTGTGCAACTGCATCTAAAGTAAGCTTGTGAAAATATTTTTTTTGTGTGATATTAGTGCAGTCATTCACAAAAGGAGACCTTCACAGGTATTTCCATCTGAACAAACTTGGCCAAAAGAAATTAACCTGGATTAAAATGCTATTACTGTAGACAAGTTGTCCCCATTCAGCAGTAATTTCATTAAACATCTGTTGGAATTACACAGTTCTGAGCACTGAAAATGTTTGACTTCTTTCAAGAAGGCATCTTACATGGAACAAATCAGCACTTTTTAATGAAATTTATTCTGTTGAACAAGCTGAATTTGAAGCTTAGAGGTGACTGTCACATATTTACCAAGGCACTTTTGTAAAGGAAAAGTTAGTGACCAAAATCAAGTAGAGCTACGTTTTTCCCCTCAGGTATTTATACAGGAGCTGTGCATGGGTAGATGACTGAAACAGAATAGATTGTAGTTCTAGTTATTGTAAGAGAGATGATAGCTTCTGAGGGGAGCCCTAATGTATTCCTCCCCCACAGGAGCAGTCTTGCCGGTATAATGCACTGAAGAGTTTCCTTTCTCTAATTATTTCTATGTCATTAGCCTTCCTTCACCTCCTAGGATAGATGGGGTGCACAAACCAGCATAAGGTAATTTAGGTTTTTTTATGTGTATCTAAGGAGTCATATACTTGCGTGTCTAAAAGAGCGCTTTTAAATTTTAAAAATGCATCAGCACAGAAAATGAATAAGAACATGCCCTTGGGAAAAATTCAAACATCTATTCTGCTTTTGTGGTTATACCTGTGCTACGTGACACCTTAGCTCACAACAAAACTTCTTTGTTTCACCAGGAAAAAAAAAAAATGTTGGCAACTTCTCTCCTGCCCCTTGTTTATCTCACATGCTTTTTAAAATATACAAAACATTAGAAAGTAGCTATGGTGAAACAGTTACTTTAGCTTGCTTTTTGGACTAGGATTCCTGTGTTTTAAAGTCTAGGAGGGAGGACTATTGCATTGTTTTTTCTGACTCTGCTCTGGAGGCCTTGTACATCCTATGCAGAGCACACTTACTTTTTTTTATGGTAGGTCTTATGATACTGAACATTTGTTGCAAATAAACTTTAAGAGTATGGGTTTTTTTTTCTATTTTTGGGGGGGTAACACTGTTGCTGTTTGCCTCCTTGTGTAGTGACTTGTGCATGGCAGTAGGTGATGACTGCCCTGGTTGTGGCTGAGGCGGGCAGTAGTTCCTTAAGGTTTTAGCCCTCCCTGCTCAGCTAAAAACACTTTGCATCTGTTGGGGGTTTCTTGGGGCAAAGCCTTGGCTCAGCTGTCTTCCTCAGGCATGTATAGGGGAGAGGAATGGAAGAGCATATGAACTGGTCTGTGTGCTTTGAATGGAAGCTATACTGTACATGGCCTACCACAAAAAATGCTTTTTAGAGGCTTTCAAAGCTATATGCTAGAACTATTTACATTTATTTTTGGAAATAAGAAAATTACTTGTATTAAGAGTAACTGAGAAAAGAAAAACAGTAGTGTGGGGGAAAAAAAACAGAGAGCTAAGGAAAGTAGTGGGAGTAGAGCCTGTTTCTCTGTGGCCAGTTTGGGGAGCTGGAAGAGGAGGCTGGGCTTAGCATTGCTGCTGCCATGCAGTAGGGACTGATGTTCAAAATGGTTTGAAAGTGAAATGGCAAAAAGTGTGCCATATCCTACGGCTGCTCCTTGTGGGAGAGCTGGGTTTGGAGTTCTGATCTGGGCCCATCACTGAAATTCTTGAATGATCAAGAGGGAGTGCTTTATTACGATGTGTTAAATCATTGACAGAGATGATTCCTGCATTCTTAAAAATGGAATTGTCTCATGTTGTCTTCTGCTCTGCTTTTGTGTAACAGTTGCTAGTGAAGCTGCATGGTGTGCAGTTGCCTTCCAGTCTTATGAGGTTTTAGATAGCTTAATTATTTAAGCTATTTTCCTTCTCAAGGAAGGAGAGCAGATGAGCGAAATGAGATGAGATAAAGAATCAGGTCAAGTTTCTTCCCCTAGTAATCAAATGAACAACAGTGACCAAAAAAGTAAAACCAAATAATTTCTGTCGGTGGTAATTTCTACCAGTAAATAATTCCTACTAGTCAGATGCGAACCTATCTGCAGAGCACTTTGATGGGATAGCTTATAATGATGATATGGATAGAAACCGGACTGTAGTTGCTGTATTTGTCCTCTAAGAAAATGTCACTGTTTTTCAGGAAATGCTGGAGCAACAAATTCTAGATATACACACACACACACTGCCATTTTATTTATTAAATAACAAAGTGAAACGTTAGACAGCTCACCAAGGCAGGCTGGCTTGGAAGACAGGAAAAGAGCAAGTGGGATCAATTCTCCTGCCCAAAGGGGTGTCAGTCTGAGATGATCACCGATTTAAGTACTGGAGTAGGACTTGAGATTGGAAACTTGTTGAATGCTTAATAAACCATAGACTTCTTGTGGAGGGTCTGGACAAATCACTTCAGTGTCTGTCACACCTGTGAGATGGGAACAGTGGTTTGTTTGGTTGTTTTTTTCTTTACTCCAGAACCATGCTTTGAAGAGAATTTCACTAGTGTAAGTGTTTCTGCCCTTCCATAAACAAACCTAAACACAAATGAAGTATTTTTATTGCTGTTGTTTCTAGTGTCATATAAGGTTTCTTCCATTGGTAAATCACATGTATGCATCAATATATTATTGTGCAGCAATGGCTCTGTGACTCTGCTTCTCATTCAGAATAGGGTTGAGTTTTTTTGTCATGGTGAAGTGTCCCAGCTTTGGGGAGAAGTATAGCTGCAAGATATCTTAAAGGAATTGCCACTGCCACTGCCCAGGGTCTGCTTGAATTAATAATTTCATTTCATATGGTTTGGGTTTTTTGCATGGGTTCCTCAGTGTTTGAAGGATTTTGGCTTATGTTTTGGGTTCCAGGGTTTGGGTAGGATAGACATACATCCACATATACATATTGAATTCTGGAGGTCGTCTTTCATGCAGATGTCTGAGACTAGATTTGACTATTCTGTTATATGAGGAAAACTTTTGCTTTTACATTTACACTGGTGTTAAAACTGGGACTGGCCAGTATGAATAAATATATTAGTGTATAACTGTGCATGTGTCATACCCACAGAGAACTCTTAAGTGGAGTAACTTTGTTTTACTTGCATTGACTCTTGCAGAGTTCCAAAGTGCTTGCAAAGAAGGAGCTCTCTTACATGCCTATCATTGGCTGGATGTGGTATTTCCTAGAGATAGTCTTCTGCAAGCGTAAGTGGGAGGAAGATCGTAAAACAGTCATGCAGAAGTTGCTGAATCTCCGGGACTACCCTGAAAACTTTTGGGTAAGTGATGACTCAGGAGTGGATTCTGAGGTGCTGTAGTGCTTGGGGGAGGGATGAAGGGCATAGACGGTATGTGGTAGTTGCCGGGTTGCTCCTGAGAACTTTGATTCATTATCTTCCTGGCAGTATCAGGAGAGTATTTTCTAAGAATGGAAATCTGTCTTGAATTTCCCATGTAATACTCTGTCTTGTCTGGTTTTCTTCCTCTGTAGTGTAGAGCCCTACAGATGTTATTGCAAAAAAACCTCCACTGTGATCCATTCAGTAAACTTTGTGGTCCTCTAAATATAGGCGCTGGAGAAGGGTAGATGCAGGGATTCATGGCAGTGTAACAGATACATGTGACAACGTTGTATTGAAACACATTAGCTGTATTCTTTACGTAAGCTCCCCTCTCATTCATTACTGAGTTCATACTAGTATTTTCTCCTTCTGTTCCCCTGTGATTCTGCCATTCCTGTGAAGGTGCTAGGACAGGCATGGCCCAGTAGAAGTAAGTGGAAGCCACATATAAGTACCTGGACAGCGAAGTGACCCCTGGGGCCATTGGCTGTGTTACAGAGAGAGGATTTGTGTTGCCTTTCAGTAACAGGAAAGTGTTACTTTTTGTATCGCCATCATTTTTTTAGTATTGAGCCTGCCTGGCACTTCCTAGTCTGTGAATGAAAAGCCTTTGAATTTTTTTTTCTCCTCAGTAATCAGAAAAATCCTAGTTCTCATGAGCTGGTGATGGCGAGAGAGGGATTCAGTTAAGCAGCCTCACAAGGGCCTACAGAAACTATTGCTTAAGAAGCAGTTTCCTAGTGAAGGTGTATATGCTGTATCTCTCATTCTCTGAAACATATTTTTTTTAATTGTCATTGATTTAAATGAGGGCTAAGCAATCGAAACTAAGCTCTGTGCTTGGACAATGATTAAATGCCTTCCAGGCAGGAGGCTGTCTAGCAAAGGGACAGTTCTTCGTTTCTAGTTCTGATCTCTCTCACAGGGATTTGCCTGTGCTTCATGACTCTTAAAAGGTGTTGAATGCCTTTCTGTGCACCTAGGCAGTTCAGCTCTAATTGGTGAGCACAAACCGCCACTGTCATTTATATACTGCTGTAGAGAGATTACTAAGAAGAAGCTATAGCTGTATTGAGAGATACAGTTGTTGGTGTACACCTGGGGTTATTGCAGTGTGGAGTTTTGATTTGCCCTTTTGTGGGGACATAATGTCAAAAGGCACAGCAGTAGCACCTTGGAAGGTAGAAAGACAGAGCATTCTAAGTGGGCTAGAAGGATTTTCTCATTAGTTTCTGTATGTTTCATCTAGCTGTTTAGCATTATGCATATGATACATGAGTAAAAGTGCTTTTAGATGAGCTGGAACTGAAGCTGTCTGCTTGGCTACTTTTCTTCAGTCTTACTGTCTTTGTTGGCTAAATCTTTGCTGTGGGTTATGGGGACTTAGCTTGTGCGATTTGGCAATACTCTCTGATGTGTTAGTTTGCATTCAGACTTGGCAGAAAGCAGATGAGCAACTTGGGAATCTCCAAAGATCTGTCTGCTCTCCCCTGTCTGCCAGTGGCAAAATTGTAATCGTTCATGTCTGAGCACTTCCACTGTGTAGTTCATAAGGGCGTGAGGCTTTCAGTTTTGCATTTACTGCTCTACGTCTGTTACCAGCGCAGTCATTGGCATCAAAGTTACTGTCTGCAGTTATCAGTGGTCCTTACACCACAGTGAAAGCAAGTGGGTCGGAGTGAGGGGAAGCAATCTGGGCACTGAAGCATTTCTTAGAAATGTGTTTGGTTTAGACACTTACCAAGCTTTAGAAACCAAGACACTCAAGCACCTCACCATCAGTGAGAGATTTGCAACACGAGGTATGTTTTGATTGTTTTCTAACATCTCAGTAGAGATGGAGTGACTCATTTAGAGAAAGCAAGTCCTTCAGACACCAAGTAGCAGAGCAGATGTTAAAGCCCAAAGGCTAGAGTTCAAACCAGAGGACGGCAAGTTGGATGGCTGGGGGCAATTGAGATAGTTTTGGTTTGGTTTGTTTTTTTTTAAACTCCAGGGCAATTAAGTTACCTAAACGTGCATGTGGCTACACCTGTCCCTGCTAGCAGTGTTCATTTGGGCTGTGTTGTTGGGAATTAGAGGTGCCTCTGGTCAGACAGATGTAGAAGACCTGAGCGGCTTTCTAACTGTAGTTCTTTCTTGGTTTTAGTTCCTGATTCATTGCGAAGGCACAAGGTTCACAGAACAGAAGCACCAGATTAGCATGCAGGTGGCTGAAGCCAAAGGCCTGCCCAAGCTCAAGTATCACCTACTGCCACGAACGAAAGGATTTGCTGTCACTGTGCAGTGTTTGAGAAATGTAGGTAAGGAAAGTCACAAGGAACAATTCCAAATGGTTATTTCATGTAACTGCTGTCACTTTGCCATGCTCTTCTTTCCCCTGTAGCATGTGTCCTAGCAGAAAAGCCCTGGGATCCTTTCTGACCTTTCTTCCACTAGCCTGTGAAAATTAAAGATCAGGTTTTACTAACAAAATGTTGGGGGAACTTTGTCTTTTTTTATTATTATTTTTTTGCTTTGTTTTCTGTTACTGAGTCTGTCTCGGGGAATATCAAGTTGTGTGTTTCATACCTATTGCCAAAGGATAATATTTCTTAGTATTTACTATGCAATCCTATTCCAAATGAAGCAAATACATCACTAGAGAATCTGAGGCAGTGTGTCTTAAATATTTTATTGTGATAAATATCTGCCTCAAATAACACCATTTTCAATAAAAAAAAATTCTGCTTTAAACTTCTGTGTAGATGTGCTCTTTAGAGTTTCATACTAACCTTTGTGGAGCTGAGGAATGGGAGCATACCTCGACTGAAGATACATGTAGGAGAAATTTATAAATAAATTATCTCTACATTACAGAGAATGAGTAAGTTTTTCTTTGTTAATGTTGTTCTGAACTCCCCACCCCCAAGTTATTTCTGGTTACTTGAATTTGCCAACTTGTGCCATCAGTAAGAATATGGCACATATGCCTTTGAAGTGATTTTTTTTTGACTGATACAATCCATCAAAGTCTTCTGCTGTGTACTTCGTGGGCAAAGGAAAGACAGTGCTAAGTAGCCATAGTGCTTCAGTAACTTTGGGGTTTGGTAGATTTGTGTGCTGTTAGAAGGCTGATATATAAGAAAGACAAAGTGGTTAGTAGTTTAGAAGAAAATGTTCTTGCTTGACTGAAATGAATGTCAAAGCTTCTTTTGTCTTTGAAGACATGTTTTTATGTGGCATATCTGGGATAGCTGCTGTAAAAAAGCTTTGCAGTCAGCTGTCTTGCTATCTGTCATGTTTCTTCTACATATCCTCTTACAAGTCACGTAGATGATATCGCTGTTGTAGCTTGTCAGGCATCCACGACTTCCCACTCCCAAAATGGATAGCATAGCTTGGATCTTTTCTAATATGTGAAGAGGTAAGTTATGGGCAGCATCCAGCAACTCCCTTAAGGGCACAGTTTAACCTTTGAATACGGGTGACTGTTTTGCTGAGCGCGGGGGAGATAGACTTGAGGCATTGAAGAAGAGCTGAGTCAAACCTCTATGACTTCCAATGCCCTGAGCTGGGAATCAGGGTTGGGTTATTTCGGTGGGGATTTTGTTCTTTTTCACTACTCTGGGTAAAGCAAGCAAAACATGGTATGGTTGTGGACAAGTAGCTGATTTGTGGGGAAAGTGTTTCAAAAGGAAACAATTTTAGGGAACCCAAGTGACATTTGTAAAAAGTTTTGGGCATTCACATGATACACTACACTAACATTTCTTAGGATCCTAAATATTTGAAATACTTTCAGAAAAAGAAGACTGAGATTGCTAGATTACTTGTATGCTTAGGAAAATTATGTTACTACCTCAACCCAGAAGCTGTGACTTGCTAGATCAAACAGGCTAAGGCTAATAAGAAGGTGATATTTCCCTGTCAGGGTTCAAGGAGAAGTAGAGACAGTCATAACTTCTCATAGGTAGTGTTTGTTCAAACTGTGTAGCTTAAAAACCCAATGAACAAACCTGTGTGGGAAGCAGCTGATGACCCCAGATCAGTGTTGCAAATTCTTCTGGGTATGTTGCTTTACTTCCTTGTTGCTTTTTGCAATGAGAGGGAGTTAATAAGAGTTACTGTCTGGGTTACTGTATGTTTCTCTCCTGTAGAGACAAAGGGTGAAAAGCATTTGAAAGGCTTTTGTAAACAATATCTTATTTTTAGAACTCCTTGTAACATCAATATGTATGGGTAACACGGAAGTCCATAAATGTTTTTTTAATAGAGAATGTGGTGGAAGTCTTTTTTGTCAGTCCATAATCAAGACATGGAAGTTCTGTCTAGAAATTATTCCTTTCTTGCATGATTACTGATAGGATTTGACCACTTGTCTCTGTTAACCTTCACCGACATTTGGTACCCACATTATAAGCAGTAACATGTTGTTCTAGGTGTCAATATATGCAGAGGCTGTATGCCGTAGTAATTTGGGCATCTTTTCTTTTGAATATTTACATTGGTAAATAGTACTATTTGACTTATTCACTGTAGATCCCTTAAGTCTTACTGTTATGCTCTGCCTTATAACATGGCCCAGCAAACGACTGTATCCTTCTATTACAGCTGAATTGCTGCTCTGTGTGCAGAATCAGCAATGGCAACATGCAGATGTTCATAACTTCAGTTCGTCTTAGTGACATCTTTAATGATCTACAAGAATGACTCTTGCAGGCTGACCTGTCTCTCTTGAGGTACAGTTCACATCCATTTCAGTGGCCAAGTCTGCAGCGGGGTATCCCTGCACGTCTCTGAAAGTGAGAGACTGGTGCTGAGCTGCCTGAGCGCATTTTGGGGCCTGCCACTTAGGCTAATGCACTTTCTGCTCTTCTACAAGGCGTGTTGAGCCTGGCTGGCGTGCCTTGCTAAGGGAGGCAGCAGCAGCACAACATAGCAGTGAAGGAGAGCCAAATATTTGGATCCAGTTCCAAGCTGAGTGTGACAGAGGTCAGCCTTTCCTTTTCCTGTATTCTTCGTTCCTTCTTTCTGACAAGGGTGGGATTCAACCTGTCTGAGGCTGTAGTACTATAGGATGGATAGATGCTGGTTGATGTGGCTGTAGAGGTAATTCACCCACAATAGCAGTGATCACAGTTGGTGCTTTTTGAAACTTTGTATTAACTCTTAATCCTACCTGGTGCAGTCGTTCCATGTCTGTTGGAAGCAGGCATTGGTGACATCAATCTGGCAAGTCCATCAGTTTTGAAAAACTTAGCTTCAGAAGGAGTTTTAACGTGCATGGGAAACTACCTCCATACCAGTGGGTGCCATGTATCTGCATAAGCAGATATATTTGGGTAGAAATATCTTTCACACAAAATAAGGAGTAAAGAACCTTCCCTCCTAACTAAATTCCTTCTGAAGTGATAATGAAATTCTTTTCTCCTCAGCAACTTACTTTCACAAATTCAGATCTCTTCACGCAGTTTGATTCTTAAAGGACTGCTTTTAATATGTTTTGAACTTGTTCTGATATTTTTATTAGTGGCCATCTCTACCAATTTGGTAGTACAAACACAGTCCCCTGGAACTTCATTTCCAGAAGCTGTTTGCTGTCTTAATAAATTGCTGTTAGGTTGTAGTGTTGGCTACCTGTACTGTTATAGAATCATAGAATGATTTAGGTTGGAAGGGACCTTGAAGATCATCTAGTTCCAACCCCCCTGCCGTAGGCAGGAACACCTCCCACTAGACCAGGTTGCCCAAGGCTGCATCCAGCCTGGCCTTGAACACCTCTAGGGATGGAGCTTCCACAACTCTGGGCAACCTGTTCCAGTGCCTCACCACCCTCACAGTGAAAAATTTCTTCCTAATATCTAATCTAAATCTACCGTCTTCCAGTTTAAAACCATTCCCCCTCATCCTATCACTACATGCCCTTGTAAAAAGTCTTTCCCCAGCTTTCCTGTAGGCCCCCTGTAGGTACTGGAAGGCCGCTGTAAGGTCTCACTAGAGCCTTCTCTTCTCCAGGATGAACAACCCCAGCTCTCACAGCCTGTTCATGGAAGCAAATGAAATACAGATCTGTTTCTAAAACACTCATCCATTACTTAGAGTAAAAAAAAAAGTCATAAATATTGCAAAAGTTATATTTAACTGTTACTTTTATTGCCTGGCTGTATATCAGGCAGTTCCTTTCAGCTGTTTTTATTTAGTTAAGACTTGTATTTAAAAATGTGCCTCATGATGGATTGTAGGTAACTCCAAGTTATCAACCTTTTCCTCCAATTGTGCATGCTGGGAACTACTGTCCTAGAGGGAACACATAAGAATAAATTCCAGGGTGATGTTCTCATGGAGTTCAATATGACAGTATTTGGGGGTGTTGCAATGACTTTTTTTCCCATGAGCTGCACTTTAGTCCTGGGGTTTTTTCAATTTTTGGTGAGGCTCCTAGCCATCCTCCTGAGCAAGCTATGAAGTTTGAGAGGATGAGTGATTTTTAACCAAGATGACCAATGTGATGTTAAATCAAATGGTTGTGTCAAGGTGGCTGTCATACCAGCAGTACAGTCAATTGCACTGTCTCTTCCCCTCCCTTTCCTAGGCTTCACTTCAGATCATTTGTGTGCTAGTATGAAGCTCTGGGTAGGCATACTCATTGCCTGTAGGTTGATTTGTGGGATGATCATTCTGGCATAATCTGCCATGTCCACAAAATAACGCATGAAATTCAAGAGGACAGTTGAAGTAAGAAAAATCCTCTCTAGGTATGTAATCCAAAGATTTCTTAAGTCAAAATTAAGAAATTAAATCTTAAATTATTAAGTACACAGCGCTCTGTCAGAATGCTGTACAAGGAACCAAAAGTTAAAGATATACAAAAAAACCTGGGCAGAGATTAGAAAACAAAACAAAACAATCCCTAGCCGTTTTTGTCAGAAAATAGCAATTGAGCTGAAAAAATTTTGTTTTCAGTTATGATCTCTTCTAAGCCTTTGAAAAGGCTTCCAAATATTGAATTTTCTGTTGTTTAATGAAAAAGATGTTTTAAGATAACTTCTTTGAGAAAATATTTTATTTCCCAATTGAAGCAAAACTTCTCAAATGCTGTCTAATTTAGTCTGACAGGGAGACAGTTGCAATGTTTTCAAGAAAGTGTGGAGTTATTTTTTTACTTGGTTTAGAACATGAAATTTCTGGACTCTTCAGCATTTGGATGATAAAGTCATGAGATGTCCAGTTCTAATTATGTAATTATGAAATATACATTTAATGAAAAACAATTTCAGTGTGTCACACAGCATGCTAGTACTGCTTTGGCTGTGGAAGCTTTCTGGCAAATTTTAATTCTGTGCAGTCTTTTTCTTTGACGCTTCTGCTGTTGTTCTTTTCCTGCACTGTCAAATAGAAGAGCTTAAGTCTTTAGTTATTTCATATCTGGATGTAACAGAGGTCTGTTTACTCCTGCATATGCTCTCATTGTCTTGGATTTGGCACTGCTTTGCAGCAAAAGATTTCAGTGTGATATTAAAAAGCACTGGACTGAATATCAAACTACAGACCAGTTGAAACTGAAATGGGATATTTTTTCCCTGGAGTGAAGAACAACTCTGTGTATGGCTATCATCACATAAAGATGTTCCTGACCAACTCTGCAGAAGTTTTTTCAGAACAGGAGAAACATCTTCCAATGTGTGTGAACAAGGACTCAATTCACATCAAAACTCAAGTATAGTCTTCTTGCAAAAGACGAAAGAACAAGTGCTGCATTGCATCATACTTTCCTTTATTGCATCCCTGTTGTCGTTAGACTAATCTAATGCTATTAAAGAATAAACTAAGAAGCTTACCCTGTATAAAACAAATTGAGCTCTTGTCTTCCTTCAATTACATTGGATTAGTAAATTAGAGTAGATTAGTAAAATCCTTCTACACTAAGAAGCTTAAAAATGGAGGTAGATAATGTATTCAAAAAAAGTTAGTTCCTACTTATAGTGTAGAGGGAGAGTAGTGTGCTTGAAGTAGATTTTGGCTTATGTGTTGTAGTTTTGAGTTTGGGCTAAAACCCCAACTGCAGTAGGAATAGAATTGTTAATGAGGGATACGGTCTGTATGCAGTGACAGGGTTTTGGCCTCTGTTTTCAGGATTTCCTTGCAACGCTGAAACCAGGCTGTTCCGAGTTATGAATTCTGCTTTGCAATAACAAATGTTGTGGTGAGTTTCTGGGGGCTGAATGTTGTGACCAAGCCATATTTATCTGTCGTAGCTAGATAGGCTTCAAAAGTAAAAGCAAATCTGTTCTGTGTAATAAAAGGGCTTCTTAGGTGGGTTGAGAGCTTGCACAATAAAGGTTCATCACAGTGTTCATTATTGAAGAACTCCAGAGCAGAAAACCTAAAGTACGGCAAGCTACACATGAAGTGTGTTTTAGTCACTTTTGTGAAAAAAAAAAATATGTTGCTAGCATTGATCTTAGAATTTGTACCACAGTGCACAATTGGTTTCAGTGACAGGAAAATTAATTGCTCTCTGGTAATTTTGTGACATCAGGAAAATAGTGTCTCTAAGGATGTGTTCAAATAAATTCTTTTGAAACATTTTATGTCGTTTAAAACAGTGGACGCTTTTTCTGTAGAAACTGCTTGTTAATGCTGTCTTAGTTTAACTACAAATGACCTTCACAAATACTTTTACTGTTACTGTGCAGTCCTGAACTGCAGACACAGTGTTTTCTCGAGGCTGAAAGTTTGGTTGCAGTTCTGTTCTGTGGAACTTGGATGTTATATTCCTCACAGCTGCATGTCTTCGTAGCAGCAGTCTGGCTCACGCAGGGTGTGGTCTCTTTTTCTGTCTCTGCCTTTGCCCTATAGCAAGTGCTTTAGTTATCAAATAATGGACATGACAGGGAGGTTTTTTTGAACCCCAGCGATTCATAGTTGCATTAAGCCTTCTTGCTATACGATGTGTCTCACACACACTTTATCCATTCTTAGTCAAATGGTGTGTATTGTTCATTGTTAATAAAGTGTGTTGGTGCCTGGTTATTTACCCAGAACAGGGCAGGGATGTGTGTGTGTGTGTGTGTGATATGCAGTGAGTTGAGAAAACTAATAGTTTTTCAGCCATTTGACTCCTAGGATGTCCTAGGTATATTACAAAGTTAGTGTACCTAAGACTGCGTTTCCTGTGCCAAACATTCTGCACCTGATGGGGAAGGAGAGAAGGGTAGAGAGCAAACCCTTCTGTTCTACTGGTGCAGTTCCTGAAAGGGTCACTGGTTATTTGGCTTCTTAAAACCTGCATGTTGAATATTCTATTGCCATCTTTACCTTGGTGACAGTTCAAACTACAGTGCTATTGCTGATGACTTCATATTTAAATATTCTTCTTGTTTGAGAGAATGGTTTCCATTCTATCACTACAGTAATAACATAACCTGTTTCTCTTCTTCTAGTTTCTGCAGTCTATGATTCTACCCTCAATTTTAGAAATAATGAGAATCCAACATTGCTGGGAGTTCTAAATGGAAAAAAATATCATGCAGATTTATATGTAAGGCAAGTAATCCATGTTTAATTCCTTTTTGGCATACAGAAATGTGTACTTGCAGTCATAATTGCACAAGTAAGGAAATATTTTCAAGTAGGTAATGGATAGCAAATTTCTACCAACCTGGCTTCACAGAACTGCAGATAAAAACTCATATGGGATTGGAAAGGTTTCTTGTAAAGTTCTGTGCCTATAAATATGTGGGGACCCTATAAAGGTCTACAGGAATTTTTTGGTTTTGCTTTTTTATTCATTTGTGTGTCTTTTTGTCAGTTCAGCAGCAACAGTAGGGCCTCTTTTCACTCACTTGGCCAGAATATCAAACAACTACTAAGTGTTCAGGTGGAGTGGCTTTACACCTGTGTCTGGCACAGTAGTTCCCACTCAGGTGGAGGCCAGGCTCAGGACTGTTCCCATCTCTCTTTGGTGTAGTTGTTGATGTATTTGACTCCTGCTCCCTCCCTACCAAGAAGGGGGATTATTTAATGAAAAAAAACCAACCAACCAACTATTACCTGGATTCTGTATCATTAATGTGTCTGTAAGTGATGAATGCCCCAATTGTTTCTCTTCATCTTAATGAGAATGGGACAATTCCAAGGCACTTATTCCCAGGCTGGGTTCTACCAGCAGCATCCATGGTGCAGGCACAAAGAGTATGTGATGGTTTAGGGTTGGAGCACAGGAGCCTAGAAGGGATCCCACAAGTGATCGGGAGTTCATCATAACCCCTTTATAGCCATAATTAGCTGGTCCAGTTGGTTTATCTTGGGTACCAACATGAAATGGAGTAGGGTGGCCTTTTCTTCCTACCTCCCCTTTTCTGCCTGTTTGAAAAAATATTTTCTTCTGAACTGTTTTTGCCCAAAGGTAAAAAGAAACTTTCTCTTGATTCCTCATGGGTGCAACATGCGTTTGCATTCCCACTTGGCTCTCACGGGTAGCCCAGCGTAGTGGCCTTAGTTTGGTCTACATGGCCTGGCTGGCTAGTGTTCATGGAGGAACAGCTGGCCCTACCTTTGTGGGCCATTCCTCCAACAGTGTAGAGGTGTTCATCTTGCTGTGTCTCTCTTTACACCCTTCCAGCCTGCTGCAAGTTAATCTGCAGCAGAAAATCGCTTTTCACAACTCAGGCTAACTATTTGCACTCTGTCCTTTTGAGCTTCCTGAAAAGCTCTTAAAGGTAGGATAAACGTCATGGCAAAATTTGTTTTGGCAATTAATTGGGGACCATCACAGATATTCTTCAAAATCTTCCATATTTGCTTATTGAAGTGCTGTAGGTGTTGCATTCAGTAGAAGTTTGTAAAATTTGTATGGCCTTGTTTGTCTCTGCCTAAATTGTGTTGACTTCTGATGTTTGTCATCTTACGACTTTCTTAAATAAAGGAACAAAACAGTAGCGCCTCACCTCTTAATTTATTAACTGCAGAGGAGTGTCCTGACTGTGAAAAGTGCTCTCTTCTGTGGTGAATGAAGTTAATTTGATGTTGCTCCTAGGGGGTATTAATTAAAATATAGGCTATACTGAAAAATGTAAAATTATTAAATATTGCTATTAGCATATCTAAATGAAGATAATGAGGGAATTTTTTTGTCTGTCATAGGTTTATTGATGAAAATGTGATGTAAACTTTGTTTTGTCAAGAGAGGGTTTTTCAGTGATAGGAGCCAATTTGTTGGAAATCATCCAACCAAGCTGCATGTAACAAAAATTGTAGGAATTGGAAATGGTACCTGAGGAATACTAGAGCGCTTTACCGTAGGTATAAGGAGAATAGTTTGTTTTTTCTCTAATGTCTAGCTGATTAAATACACCCTTGAATTCCATAGGTGGGGTAAGAAATTAATTCATTCAAGACCTTTGTTTGGAAACAGAAAATTGCAAACCTTTATCTAGAAAATGCCTCCAGTGAGTTCAAACAAATGCATTTCAGAAATCTAAGTTTCTGCTACATCTAAAAACTGAAAGTGGCTCTAAAACAAACTATAGTTTGCTGATTTGGGAGCTGTTTCCACATATTAAAAAAAGATGGAAAATGTAGTGAGTCTCCGGTCAGATGGATAATCTGTCTGTATAATGCAAGTGCTGTTCACGGGAGCCAAAGTATTTAATATTCTACAATTTCTCTTGTTTGCCATTGGCAGGGGGATTGCA